>NC_092783.1:20877323-21035175 GCF_047496795.1 Chiloscyllium punctatum
TTCAGACAAAAGCTAACAATGTTTCATGCTGTGTTGAAATGCAACAATGCTCTGACATTTTAGATGAAAGTGAAATCTCCAAGTTTCCCTTGTTTGTGCTGCAAATCAAATAGCTGTTTGGCGACACTTGAAATTTCAAATCTAAAACTTCAAACTGCAACACCGAAAGAGGAAAGCGGCAAGTCAAAATAGACAACTTTTCTCGTGACTACAAAGGTAACTGATGATCCCTGCTCAATAACAAGCCATCCCTGCAGATTACGTACCAAACTGTAGCCAGCTCTTTTCTTTTCACGCACCGCCCCCCCCCCCCCCCCCAACCGTAACCAATTGGGGAATCTTACTCAGGGGTCTGAGCGTGATGCTACTGGAGCATCACAACGGTCTCTTGGACAAATCTACAGGTTCTCCTATCAACCTCCTTCCATTGTGTTCCTCCTAAAAGGATACAACTTATTACTGGGTTATAGGTACAGTAAACTTAGAACCACATGCAGACACTATTTTGCACACAGATGTCAGCTAATGGTAGAATTTGAATTCAATTTAGATTCTGGAATTAAGAGTAGATTGTCAATTGTTGAAAAACCCAACTGGATTCACTAATGTCTTTTAGGGAAGGAAACAGCCATCCTCACCTGGTCTGACCTACACACGAACTCCAGACCCACAGAGTCTGGTTGACTCTTAACTGCCCTCTGGGCAATTAGAGATGATCAAGAAACACTGGCCTAGCCACCAGAGCCACCCACATCCCATGGATGAACAAAATATGTTGATTTCAGATTTTGAGTTTTGAACGAGTGTGGGTTTGGGTCCCCGTGTAAGGAGGTGGTTTAGTAGTTAGTCAACCTTTCTGGAGCCATATGATTTTTCTAAAAACCAGGCGTCGTCAATCTTGGGCAATTTTTTTTCCCCTGCACTGGAAGTTTTATCAGCAAAGTAAACCCTTAAGCATTAGTTTGCTTTCTGTTCATACAAATGAGGATTTTCATTCACAAAAATGTTCTGCTTTCTGTTTACAAGAATGAGCTCGGAGGAAAAACCCAGACTTTGAAAAGCTGTTGTTAGTTTTCAAAGATCCCAAGAGATGTGAAATAATTTCTCCTGAAAAAAGGAGAGAGTTTACACAAGTTAGGATCTAGGTTACCTCAGCGCAAATAATTTAAAGCTCCAGACCACAATATTCACAGAATCCTCAGTTTTGTTTTGATGTTGAGAAACTCTAACTTGTGACAAACCTCGGAAGAGGCTACCAAATTCTCAGGGCAAAAACTGAAATAAACAGTCAGAGATACACAATATGCAAACAGACCCTTTGGTACAAAGCTTCCATGCCGACCAGATACCCTAAGTTAATCTAGCCCCATTTACTAACACTTGGCCCATATCCTTCAAAAACTACTCCTATTTATATACCATCCAGATGCCTTTTAAATGCTGCAATTATACCAGCCTCCACTACTTCCCCTGGCAGCTCATTCCATACACACACCACTCTCTGCATGTAAACATTGGCCCTTAGGCCTCTTAAATCTTTCCTTGGCAAACTGGCCCATCTGATCAAGATCCCATTGTACTCTGAGAAAAAGAAAACCACCTTTGCTGTCCACTACACCTCCAATTTTGGAGTCATCTGCAAACTTAGTAACTATACTTCCTACGTACCAAAGAAGAAAAGCATAGGACCCATCACTGAGCCTTGTGGCACACTACTGGTCACAGGCCTCCAGTCTGAAAAAAAAACCCTCCAACACTACCCTCTGTCTTCTACCTTTGAGCCAGTTCGGTATCCAAATGGATAGTTCTCCCTCTATTCTATGTGATCTAACCTTGCTGACCAGTCTCCCATGGGGAACCTTGTCGAAGTCCATAAAGATCACATCCACTGCTCTGCCCTCAATCCTGTTACTTCTTCAAAAACTTCAAGTTAGACAGACATTACTTCCCACATACAAAGCCATGCTACTGACAATCCCTGATCAGTCCTTGCCTTTCTAAATGCATGTAAATCTTGTCCCTCAGGATTCTCTCCAACAACTTACCCACCACTAACGTCAGGCTCACCTATCTATAGTCCCCTGCTTTTCCTTACCACCTTAAATTGTGGTACCACTTTACCCAACCTCCAGGCTTCCGACACCTCACCCATCACTTTCGTTGATACAAATATCACAGCAAGGGGCCCAGCAATCACTTCCCTAGCTTCCCACAGAGTTCTAGGATACACCTGATCAGGTCCTGAGGATATATCTGCCTTTTAAGGCATCCAGCACCACCACCTCTTGATTCCCCCCCAAGATGTCACCATCTATTTCCCCACATTCTATATCTTCAGTGTCCTTCTCCACAGTAAACACTGATGCTAAATACTCATTTAATATCTCCCCCAATCTCCTGTGGTCCCACACATAGGTTGCCTCTATCTTGGAGGGGTCCTATTCTCTCCCCAATTATCCTGTTGTCCTTAAGGTATTTATAAAATCCCTCTGGGTCCCCTTGAACCATATTTGCCAAAGTACACTCGTCCCCTAATTTGCCCCTTTATATCCCTCTCAAGTATACTGCTACCGCCTTTATTCTTTCTATCTCTGCTGTCTATACCTGACATATGCTTCCTCTTTCTTGACCAAAACCTAAATTTCTCTGGTCATTCAGCATTCCCTATACCTACCAGCCTTGCCTTTCACCCCAACAGGAACACACTACCTCTGGACTCTCTCATTTTTGAAGACTTCCCATTTTCCAGCTGACCTTTTACTTGCTAACATCCATCCCCAATCAACTTTTGAAAGTGCTTGCCTAATATGGTCAAAATTGGCTATCCTCCAATTTAGAAATTTAACTTTTCAATCCTGTCTATCCCTTTCCATCAAGGTTTTAAAAGTAGAATTATGGTCACTGGCCCAAAGTACTCCCCAGTGACACCTCAGTCATTTGCCCTACCTTATTTCTTCAAGGGGAGGAAATGTTTCGCACCTGCTCTAGTAGGTACATCCACATACTGAATCAGAACAGAACATTTTCTTGTACACACTTAAATTCCTCTCGATCAGAACCCTTAACCCTATGACAGCCCCAATCTTGTAATCTCTCAGGTCAGAGCAGCATTTACTTGCTCTTAAAAGATACAGTATGGGGGGGAAAGAGAGAGGAGAGGAGGAGGAAAAAATAAAAATCGAAAGATGCTGGTGACCCAAGAGGATTGCATTTTCTGGACTCCACGTCACATCGGCTGGACGGAGGTAGAGCCCGTCCCATCCATGTTTCTGGGAGTAAAAGAGCTGCAGAGCCTGAAGATTTTACTTACCTTTGTTTTTGCTGAGGGAGTGCCAAAAGTAGGAAGTTCGCCCAGAGCTGAAGCCATGGCCCAGCACACTGAAGCAGTGGGCTTGCTTACTCACCAGACCTTGGTTGGGGAGCTTGCCAAATCTCATAGGTCTCAGGAAGTGGATTGAAGAAAAGAGGTAAAGCTGGCCCCGATCTCTGCTATGCTGCAAGACTTGGGGAAAAGGAGTGATGAGCCAGAGCGCCAGGCCACAGAGGTGGAGGCAGAGGCTGACTCATCCAAGAGTTGGATCGATGCCCTGGAAACCAGGTCCATGGTTTGCTAGATCTGGTGGATGACCTTGAGAACAAGGGCAGAAGAAAGAAACTTTGCATTTTTGGCATGCCAGGGGGGACAGACTATGAGCAGCCAGTGGAATTCTTTGAGAAGTGGCTCTCTGAAGGATGAAGATTGGGGGCACCCACTGGCTCACAGCACGAAGGCCAGGAATGGACAGCACCTTCGCCCTGGTACAGTTCCATCATTATCAAGACAGAGTCGTGGAAGCTTCCAGAATCCAAGGGAAGGATCAGAGGGCTCCAGGGTCATGTTTTTCTCAGACTTTTCAGCATCAGTGATGAGGAAAAGAAAGGCTTATGACAGCACCAAGAGGAGACTGACTGCACTTAGGATCCAGTACTAAGATTGTAATAGATCTGTACATTTATTTGACTTGTCAGAGGAAGTGAGGAACTTTGTGCACACGCTGACTTAAGCTGGATGACTGAAAAGACATAGATAACAGTTGCTCCGGTTTGTCCTCATTTAGAGGGGACTTGAGGAGTCTTTCTATTGGTAATTAGTTGTGTTAAATTAAGCACGGGATGGATAGAATATTTACCTTTTATTTCTGAGTTACACCAAGGGATGGGTGATGTATTTACTTTAAACTTACTTATGTATATTACTAATCCTGTGTTTTTTCCTACCAAGTTGCCTGTGTTTGTGGTGCGACCTGAGCTAGGAGGAATTAAGAGTGTGGTGGGGTTGTTGAGTCGGATTTTGGGATGTTTAGGTGCTCAAGTTGAATGGGGAGGGGGTAAATTCCTCTAATCAGTGCCCTTGGCTCTGATGTTTCCACTTTTGGTGTACATAGTTTTTACAAGTTTTGTAGGTTTTAACTGTTTTAGTTTGTAATGTGTTTTATGGACTTTATGAAGCTCAGTGATTCGTAGTTAGAGTTCTCCCTTGAGTCTAAATGGTGCTACAGAAGGTTATGGCTAAGGATGTGTTCAAGTGGAACATTAAGAGGAGTTACTCGCTGGTCAAAAGGAAGAAGGCCCTTTTCAGTCTTAAAAAGGGAGGGGATGGATGTTGCCTTGATGCAACACATCTAGATGATGCAGAGCATCTGAAACTGCAACAGAATGGGTATGACTGGGTTTATTTCTCATCTTCCAATATGAGAATTTGGGCGGGGGGGGGAATAGAGATACTTGTTAGGAAGAATCTCTCGTATAACTTGTTAAGAGTATATTAAAGAGAGATTTGTAATCCTTAAAGCTTTGAATGGGAAAGAATATGAGATCTTAAATGTTTATTATCCCACAGCCCACCCACTCAAGTACTAAACTGGTTAACCTCATCTCAGCATATTATGGGAGCAGGTGATTGTGTAATAGACCCTATGGTAAATACATTGCCTAAAGGCCCCCCCTGATGTCTTCTTCATAATCTAAGCAATTTAGGGATTGGTGTCTTGAACTAGGATTGGTAGATGTTTGGAGGCACCTTCAACCTACTGGCAGGGATTTTACGTTTTTTTCAAATCCACACAAATGCCTTCCCAGGATTGATCCCTTTTGGACCCCTGCAGCGGATGTGGGATCAGTGGTGTCATGTACAATTGGCAATATCACTATTTCTCATCATGCCCCAATGTATCTAATGGTCAAGAGTAAAGGATACTACAGTACGTTCAAGGCACTGGCAAATGGACCCCTTCATCCTTAAGGATAGCAAGTTTACGTAATGCCTTTCTGCCTTACATTTGCAAAACAAAGACTGTTTGAACATGGGGATAATCTATGCAAGTGTTGAGTGTATCTTGCCAGGAAAAGGAATGCTTCCCAAGCCATTATCTCAATCAGCGAAAATACTGGAAATTTAATCCATGATTCTAAAAGTATTAACAAGGTATTTTGGAAATTTTACTCCAAACTATACCAGTCTGAAAGCTGTGACGATGGGCTTGTTCGGATGGAGTCCTTTTTAAGGATTTGGACCTTCCGGAAGTGACCCCTAAACAGTAGTCTCTCCTTAATGCCCTGTTGTCGGTGCAAGAGGTGCAGGAGGCAGTGAGGCAGCTTCAGAATGGAAAGGCACCTGATCCTGACGGGCTCCCCAGTGAGTTCGATAAAGGAATTTAAGTATACCGTCAGGACGGATGTTTAACGACTCATGTAGTCGTGGCCTCCACCGGCCATCTTAGAGAGGTGAACACCCTTCATCCCAGATAAAAAGGTAAGGCCCCAGAGGACTGTGCTTCCTACAGGCCTGTCTCACTTATACAGCTATGACAATTCTGTTTAATGAATCAGTTATCCAGAAAGGAAGAACTACAAACACATGAATATGTATAAATTTATGCTCTCGCTGGTAGAGAGCTAATACTTTGTTTTGTTGAGCTATGTTATTATTATTACTACTACCACTGTCATGATTTAGCTAGAAATTAGTGGGTTTCTTTGTATTGTTTTAAATTGTTTTGTTTAGTATTTGTTGCAATATCCAAAAAATTTTAAAAGGTACAGTACACACCTTCAACTTCATAACACCCAATCCCTGAGCCAAATCTCTTATTACCACAATATCCTAGTCCCATGTTCATAACCACGCCCTGAATTCATCTGCCTTCCAGTTAGGCCTCTTACATTGGAACAAATGCAGTTTAATTTTTTAGTCCTACCTAGTTCTCTGCTTTATTCCTGCCTGACCTGGCTGTTTGATTTGCTCCTTTTCCCAATTGTACCAGTCTCAGGTGGAGCTTCTTCTACCTCTGTGAATGCCACCCCCTCCACCGTATAGTTCAAATCCCCCCGAACAGCTCTAGCAAACCTCCCTGCCAGCATATTTGTCGTCCTCCAACTCAGGTGCAATCCATCCTTGTACAGGTCACTTCTACCCAAGAGAGATTCCGATGATCCAAAAATGTGAACCCTCCTCTCTCACACCAGCTCCACAGCCACACATTCATCTACTCTATTCTCCTATTCCTATCTTCATTAGCTTGTGGCACTGGGAGCCATCCAGATATCACTACCCTAGAGAAGCTCCTTTTAAAATTCTTGCAAAACTGCCTATATTCTACATTCAGAAACTCATCCTTTTTCCTTCCTACATCACTAGCTCCAAATGTGTACAACAACCTCCTGCTGGTCCCATTCCCTTTTGAGAATGGTCTATGCATTCATATATTCTTGATACAGGCACCAGGGAGGTAACAACACATTCTGACTTGTCACCACCAGCTGCGGAAACAGTTGTGCCTCTGACTACACGGTCTCCTATCACAATCGATGGCTTTGAATCCGATGTACCCCTTGCTCCATTAGAGCCAGTCTCAGTACCAGGAACTTGGCTGTTCGTGCTCCATTCCCCTAAGAGTTCATCACCCCCTACATTTTCCAAAACAGCATACTTGTTTGAAATGGGGATAGCCACAGGAGACTCCTGCACTACCTGCCTCCCTCTCCTACCTTTCCTGGAGGTAACCCATCTATCAAATTGTATCGGTGGGTATTTCCCCCCTTCCTATAACTGCCATCCATCACACCCCCAGCTCCTGTAAATTCCTCACTGCTTCTAATTGACCCTCCAACCAGTCCCTGCAATCTGACAGGGATTCACATCCAAATACTTACTGTCGACATCATCAGTAACAAGGAAACACTCCCTAATCTTCCTCATCCGACAGGAAGAGCACATCACTCTATTGCAGGCCGTCTTTGCACTTAAATCTGCAGAACCAGAAAATAGCAGCCTTCCTGCCCAAAAGACCTGCTCCAGGCTAACTTAGTACCTATGATTTATAGTTTCAAATTTCCATCAAGAGATAGATGTCTATAAAACAGAACTAATAAGAACCCACTTTACTCACTATTGTAGATTTAAAATAAAGCAAGATTACATTTGAACTATGCACCTATCTGCTCCTGTGCAGTGAGCTCTACCACACCAGGTTCCTCAAAAGGTCAGCTGTGATTTTCACTGTTTGTTCATTTTTCTTAGATGCACTCCGATGTCCAGAAATACTTGAACTAGAGCAGCAAAAGGCAGTAGCTGTGCTGATTCACTGCTGTGTCAGACAGCAGTGTAGGTTTCTTTCACTGTCTTTGACCATGTGGTCTCTGCCTGTGTCTCTCTTCCTCCTTTCTAAAGTACCATCGTTTTGACCCCCACTCCCGGCCACCCTGCCAAATTCCAAAATAATGCAGCAGCTTATCAAACAGTAATTACTGCTCCCGGAATTCCAGGAAATCTGCTCCAACACCTACAATACCTCAACAAAGGAGCTCTTACAGCCACAACTCTCTCCCTGTCCACCCAGTTGGATTACCCAGAATCCTTAGTAAAGTCAAACCTTAGGTTTGAAAGACCACTACAAATAATGTTGATCTCTCAAGCCAGATTTGAGTCTGGTATCAGACTTGTCTAATGAAGACAACAAGCAGGATCATAATATTCATTTGAAGTCTTGAGTTCAGCTGAACAAAGATATTTCAGAGTCATTTTTTAAAAAAGGGCAGAGATCTTCAAAATTACTTGATTCAAGAACAGGATTTTCATTTTTGTTATCAAGTGCCATGCATGAAAGGATTATCAGGGAGATAACCAAGAACCCCTAAAAACCAATATAAATTCAGAAGAGACATTTTGATTACTTTTTGAACACAAAGTGGTGAGTGATGCTTGCAATGACCATTTTCGACAAGAACCTACCCACTAGTCCTAGACATTTAAAAGGTGTTACAATCACCGAATCTCCACTGTTAACATCCTGTAAAAGGTGGCAAGATTTCAAAATACTAAGTAATTTCTTCTCATCTTGTGGTGTATTCATGTCACTTCATTTCTACCAAATAAAAATGACAATTTGTGCAAGGGACTCCAAATTGCAAGACCATAACGTGCAACATTACAAATTTCAGCTGATCAATATATTGGTTACTAAATTAAAACACCCAAACAGTTAAAAAAGGTAGGAATGTTCTGTTTAGGAACTGCATGTAGTAACTGTTGAGCATTTTACTAATTTTACCTGATTTCAGTCGTGCTAAAAATAGAAACTTCAGCTGAATAGCTCAGTATGTCCAAAAATCATTACTTGTGGGCAGTGTGAGAATATAAAAATATTTAAATAGAAGTGTCATGCTTATATGAATTAAACTGGACAAAATTTGAAGTAAATACCAAATTGACAAATAATTCACATAGAAGCAGAGTCATACAGTAGAATCCAGTTCAATTTCAATGCAGAAAATCCTATTTATACTGAATCAGATACAAAACAGTAGCCTCTACAGATTCTTTACATCCATTTGCATTTGTTTAATATTATGCATTGCAGTCACTTTTGGAATGCTCCTCATATACACTTGTAGCTAGTTAAACGCCAAGGTGTTCCAGTAAAGTTAGCACTTATGAGATTTAACCTTTTCTTTAAAAGATGGAAAAACTCCATGATCACTGCAGCAAGTATCAATATCATTACCTCTCAAGGTTTGCTAAAGTTTTAATTCACCAGAGTTAACCAGCCTGTCCCCACCTGCATTATTTGTAGCATTTCTGGTTGGCCCTTACAACTGTGGAAGACCCCAAAATCATAGCTCTGCTAAGCCAAACAGTTTAGCTTCAAGTTTTGTATCACTTAAGTCCACATTGTTACAATTCTAACAGTTTTTTGATGCCATTGCAAAAATAGATTCTCTACTGCTATAAAAACTGATCAGATTGGAGGCAATGGAAGTTAGAACCATAGAAAAAGGTTAGAACAAAATGAAACTCCGCCTACTATGTCTGTACTGGCAGAAGGTGAAAACTCGGAGCCCATTCCATACTCACTGTCCAGCAGCTGGCTGGAAGCCTTTTAACGTTCACAGCAATTAAATGCTTTTCCAGGTACCTTTTAAAAAAGTTCAGGGTTCCTGCCTCCATCAAATCAGACAGTGAATTCCAGCCTTTGCATTTAAGAAAAGCTGTTTAATCCAGAGTGTTCACCTGGCTCTTACCGGTTGTAATCTTGGCAACTTTCTCAGCGCTCACTTTGTTCCCTTTGCCCTTTGACAAACTGTATTCCACAACATCTCCGACATCCAACTCGTCGACATCACCTGAGAACTCACTGGGAACAAAATGTCAACTGATCAAATTTAACAAGCTCAGAAGATCGAACTAAATACAGTCTTTGCATTGATTTTGTGCCAAGACCAATATTTCAGGAGAGACTCACATTGGCACATAAAAGTATACTATGCAGGTTAATAACACTTCAGTACCACAAGTACATATTTAAAAATGGGTAGCCACCAGTGACCAAAATACACCAAATCATGTGTTTACTTTGGGAAGAAAACAGTTGTGCTTACTGGATGTGATAAACGGCCTTTAAAGTTGTAACTAGTCTAAAAGTATTACTTAATTGCAAAAGAACAATATTTTTACACCAATACCAATTTTGGCATTTCATGGGTCGTCTTCTCTTTCTTCTCACCAAGCCCCACCCCCAATCAATAACCTATTGAACATTGCTCAATTTCAAAGATATGTACCAGAGAATGCTCTTGTGCTAACATTTATGTCTTCAGCTCACTGTAGTGATCCTGCAGAGCCAAATGCAGGCTGGAGGAACAGCACCGCATTTACCACTTTGGCACTACACATCTTTGAGGACAAACACTTCACAGCATGAACACTCCCTCATTAGGATTACCTTCCCTTCAACATACCAGCACTTTCCACAACCTGGCATAACCATCTTATTTGCATGTGTTTGCTTTCAAAGCTAACCCATATCCTACCATTAAGACCTGTTTTGCATCAACACCTCTTGTCTACTATTAGTACTACCTCTATCTAATGTTCTGTGCACCCTCACTGTTCCATTCACATCTTCCTATTTTGAAAACAGTATAAAAAAGTTTTTAGACCATTACAGTTTTGATACAAGGCTCAAAAACGTTAACTTCTCTCTCCCGATCCTGCTGGACCTGATGGGTTTCACCACTTAAAATTTTAGATTTTCAGCATCTGCACTTTCCTCTTATTTTACCAGACAACAGCTGTCCTGTTTTGCAAGTCTCGTGTTCCAGATGTGTTGTCTGAATTTGCAACTTAAAAATGAATTTGTTTAAAGTAAAAGCTTGCCAAATTTTCCCCTTCTCTACAAAGGGAACTGTGATAAGTGAATAACTATTTTAAACACTGCCAAAAATGGTTAAAAGGAATATTGGATATTCAAATTATGAAGTCAACATCGTGGAATCTTCCAACTTGCTACACAAGGTTCAAGACGATACACCACCAACTTCACAGGAAAACCACAATGGGCTGAAACTGGGGTTTTGCCAAGATCATCCAGAAAAAAAAAGAAATAATTTGTGTTGCCTGCTGAGCAAGAGCTAGAAGGCACAACGCTACCAAGGAACTGCATTTACTAGTCTACAGTGCAAGATATGATTAAAACACAGAATGCCCTCCCAAAAACTAACGATATCAGAATTCATTATAGCTTTTACAAGGGAAAAACAAAACATGTTCAGAAAAAGCAAAATTTATTGATCGATGTGAATAGATACTGAGCGAACCAACACAAGAGTAACACTGATTGGCCAATTATTTCTACTGCAAAATGTCCTCTCCAGTTTAAAAACAGTTACTACTAAGTTCCAAGCATCTAAATAGGCGTACAATGTTGAGTCAACAAGACTGATATGCTACTAATGTTCTTTTGGTGCAAAAAGCTGCATCTGATGCCAAATAAAACAGGAGTAGTTTGACTAAAGAGGTACAGCTACATTTTGAATTACATACAGCTGGACCAAGGTTTTATCATGCCCTGTTTCCAACACTGCTTCCTGAACTACAACTGTTGTTCAAATCTATCCATTCATAAAAGGAGGCCTGGCTAATTAATTATGTAGGCTTAAAACCAAAGACTGATATTAAGTTGATTATAAATTCTACAAATGATGTACTCCCAACTTTACCATTGCCTTCAATACAATGCCAAACATTTTAGGCCTTCAAAAGGGAGACCAAGCTGGTGGTCAAGTCCACTCCAGATCACCTCAAGTTAGTTTACCTCATTGCCTCCAAGTTATGGACAGGCCGGACCACCTCAAAAAACAGTTCAAAGAACATAACTAGCAAAGTTAGGGTCTGGGTTATTTTAAAAAGGCATAATTTAGATATTCCAGGAGGGATGCAGCTGGTCAAACCAGCTAGTTTTAAGCAAAACAGAATTTACAAGATTAATGAAACAAAAGAAAAACCAAAAAGAACAGAATACCTTAATCTATCCAGATTATACCAATTTAATACTGTTCCAAATGATTGCACAGGAGAGATACCTGAACATGCAAGAACAAACATGGACTGGTTTCTTTGGGTCCAGCAGCTTCCAAACTGTCTGACTGCTTTCAGTGAATAGCTAGACTGCCAAAAAACCAAATCGAACCAGAGTAAAACTGAGCTGGAAGAACTGGCCACTCCCCTTTCATTGTACAGGTGTATTTTTTAAAAACTTGAAAGCTTTTTCCTTAGGCAGTACCCGTTAGCCATAATCAAACTGGCCATAAAACCCTTCAAACTTAGACTTTGTAGTCGCTCTCCTTTACGACCTCTGGGGAAAAAAAGCCAAGGACAGCGTAACGAGCAGCATCATACCCCTCGTCTGGAAATAGTTAAATCACAGCGGAAGCATTTAATTTGGATAAACATGAGGTACTGCATTTTGGTAAAAACAAACAGGGACAGGATATGTCCAATTAGTGGTAGAGCCCCGAGTACTGTTGTAGAACAGAGAAATCAAGGGATTATGGTTCATAATTCTTTGAAATTTATGTCACCAATAGACAGGCTGGTTGAGTTTAGTACGCTTGCTTTCACTGCACAGAGCTTTAAATATTGGGGTCAAGACATCATTTGGAGGCTGTACAGGATGCTGGTGAGGCTACTTGTGGAGGACTGCATACACAGTGCTCGTTACCCTGTTACAGGAAGGATATTAAATTGGATAGAGTTCAGAAAAGATTCACCAAAATGTTGCCAAGAGTGGAGAGGTTTGATTTATAAAAATAGGTTGGATAGGCTGGGACAATTTTCCACTGGAGCAAAGGAGATTGAGGGGTAACCTTCAAGGTTTATAAAATATGCAAGATATAGATAAGGTGAATAGCAAACTACCTCTTACATATATTTGATTTACAATAGATACAATTATATATACAGCATTTTGGAAAAGGTACAGCTTATACAAATGTTGGAAATCTAAGCAAAACCAGATGAATTTAGACTAGGGCTTATTATTCAAAAATATTTGTGATGAATATCTTTAAACAGTTTGAGTTAGATTCATCTCTGGTCTAGTGCAACTGCAAATGCAGAAGAGTATTTGATGTTTAACTACAAATTGAGGGGTGATAGATTTAAGACAGATGTCAGAGGCAGGTTCCTTACAGAGTTGTAAGGGTGTGAAATGCCCTACCTGCTAATGTAGTCAACTCAGCCACATTAGGGAGATTTAAACAATCCTTAGATAAGCACATGGATGATGGGATAGTGTAGGGGGATGAGCTGAGAATGGTTCACAGGTTGGCGCAACATCGAGGGCCGAAGGGCCTGTTCTGCGCTGTATTGTATTATTCTATGTTAAAATATTGCGCTAGGTAAGGTGCGATTCCCCAGTAACAGTATGCAACAGTATCAGATGTCTATTCTAAATCAAGAATGAAATGTCTGAAAACTACCAAAACAAAAAAGGCTAAGCAGCAAAAGGGCACAAACAGACAGTGCAATGTCTTTGAAATAAATTGAACTCAGATTGTAACCAAAGCCATGTATCTTTCACTCTTCCCATTTCCATCACTCCATATAAGCCTCAAATGATTTTTGGGGCAAAGTTATTATAGAACATGGGGAAGGAAAGGGCAAAGAACAGTTAGAAATTTCATTAAGCCAAATTTGCCAAGACAATGCACATGAAAACAGCAATTGCTTCGAGCGGTCATACATGAGTGTAGTCATGAAATCAGGACTTTAAAATTAATGCACAACTCTTTTCAGCTGGCACACAAAATTCAGCTGGAATGAAACCTTTTATGTTTAACATTCTTCAGATGGCAAATACTTGAAAAGCAAATCAAAAATTTAAAATATATATGGACATCTGACCCAACTACCAATCACTAGCTGCATGCTGAAAATCGCTCATGAGCGACAACATCACCTGGTGACTGTAGAGTTAATTTTTTTCCCCACCTATGTTGAACATAAAAGTACTTAAGCTTATGGCTGATGGATTTTAGGAATACAAAAAAAAGGGTCACAAGCTTGCACAATAATTGCCACTTAAACTTATTTGCATCAACTGGGTGGCAGAGTCGTTAGCACTGCTGCCTCACAGCACCAGACACCCGGGTTAAATTCCCGCCTCAGGCAACTTTGTGGAGTTTGCACATTCTCCCCGTGTCCGCGTGGGTTTCCTCCGGGTGCTCCGGTTTCTTCCCACAATCCAAAAAACGTGCAGGTTAGGTGAATTGGCAATGCTAAATTGCCCATAGTGTTAGGTGAAGGCGTAAATGTAGGGGAATGGGTCTGGGTAGATTGCTCTTCGGAGGGTCGGTGTGGACTTGTTGGGCTGAAGGGCCTGTTTCCACACTAAGTAATCTAATCTAAAAGTCTATGGAGTAATAAATTTGGTGTAGAATGCATTTAGCAGCTTAAGTTCTCGATTAGAAAAATTATGTAGCCAGGGATCTCAACTTGAGATTTGAAAATCAAGGACAAAACGTAGAAGAATGCAGCCTTAGAAATTCTACATAAAGTAAAAAGTAATGCCAATGCAATCCAGATGATCAAAAAACTTTAAAAAGGTTTTACTTGGGATATCAACACATGAGCAAATAGTAAACAATGATTTAAACTTTCACACTCACTGGCATGCATTTTACCGTTAACTACATTCATATTATTTCATTAATACAATGTAGGAATCAAATATTTGGCTCACCTGTAGTGGAAGAAAATTTCTTGATCATGTTGAGAAGTTTCAATGAAACCAAAGTTATCCTTCAAAGCAGCTACATATCCTACAAGTCTCTTGGCATTGGGGTTACGATTTAGAATTTTGATTGACACTGCACTCTGGAGACCAGTTCTTTTAACTTCACAGATACTAAATTCAATCTACATGGAACAGTAGATACAAAAAAGTTGAAAGAAATTTTATTAACCTAATATTTCCATGGAAGAAAGACTTTTTAAAAAAAAAAATCAGGAAGCATATGCCAAAGAATACACATACTTGTGATTCGCGATCAAGTGCTACTCTGAAAGGTTTTGGTAATTAAAAGGAAATTCTCAATTTGAAACTTCAGATGAACTACGTCCAATGCTTTTAAAAGATCACAACGACTCCAGGAAGAGATCTTAGCTGGTTTTTCAACAGCCAGCCATGGACTACTTGGTTATAAAAAAAAGGTCACTACTTATCTAGGATTAAATTTTGCTAGTTTTTTGGGGTTAAGGCTTTGACAATCAATGTGATGCAAAAGGAGTAAATCAAGTTAGTAAAGTCTAGTGCTGTATATTCAGTGAACTCATTTTATAATTGAATACCTTAGACAGTACCATTTCCGAACTACTACCTTTAGCTCTCTGCTCTTGTACTGCTTTCCATTAATACCACTGGATGTTTATGGTTTGCCTGCTCTTACTTGCAGGAATAAACTGTGCCCACACTATTCATTCTTTTCAATAACCAAAAAAATGAAGAAACATAATCCCTCAAAAAAATTGCCAGTTTTTAAAAATATGCTGGGAATACTGTACAGATTTGAGTTCAATGTACAGTAAACATCAAGCTGCTTCATAATGGGAGTACACAATAATTCACCAGAAAAGCAAAATTAGCAGAAGTCAATATTGGCTGTGTTGAATACAACAGGGCAAAGATCAGACAAAAATGAAAGAGGAAGCTTTTCAATTCAATATAATGATGAGGACTAATTTTATTTTTTCAATACCCTTCCGCCGAAGGATGAAGTGTAATCAAGATAGACAAAATAGTAGCTTCCAGCCATATTAAGAGACCTAAGGCATTTAAACAGATTTTAGTCTTTGAAAATGTCACAACACAACACATTTCAAAATTTACTTAGCAGTCCTGCCATATGGACCAACTCATTGGTATACTGTATGCAGCAAGTCACATTTGTAAATACTGATGAAATCTGTCATGCTGCATTCTCATTTTGTTTTGAAAATCAGTTTGAATAGTAACAAATATTGCTAAATTCAGAACTTCATACAATGGCCACATGGTGGCTCTCTATCTGCTTCTCAATTTTAAAAAGGATGTGATGCACCCAAGCAGCAAAGTGATGACATTGCAAACCGAGTCATCTGACATTAGCCACACCTGATTGCGGGAACTCCTGCGCACAAATTTCCTGTGTTTTCCCTACATTATAACAGAAACACAATAAGCTCACTTCACTGGTTGTAACATGCTTTGTGAATCTCGAGGCTATTAAACCCATACATAAATAAATCTCTTACAGCAAAAGGGCAGGAGTTTCAGCAATGTTCGGGGCAATATTTATCCATAGATCACTGAAAAACCAAGGTGTACTGTAGAATTTGATTAATTAGCAAGCACATTATTGATGTGACGACAACACAGATTAGTTTCCTCTATCTAGCAAATCCCAAATACCTTTAGTTTGCACTTTTCCCTGATCACCGTCACTGACTTGGTATAGTTGTGTCAGCTCTCTCACTATTCTTGAACTAAACACTTTTTAGTCTCAAACTTTTCACAGGACAAGGGTTTTTTTTTTAAATATAAAAAAGAACCCAAAAATACATACGAGAGTCAAACATTGCTCTCCTCACGGTAAAACCTAAGGTTCAGCACTCATTTTCCATAATTAAATGACTGTGGAGATATTAATTTATCACAACAGAAATCCAAATCATATCTGGATCTTTCAGAAGTGTGTCAATGGTTCTTATAATATGAACTTTTTACCTAAATTAACAATCAAAAAACTTTATACGAGTAATTGAGCTTCTTATACCTTATCACCAAACTGTGGAATTGCACATCCTTCCAGGTCTTTTATATGGTATGGTACAGTCATTCTTACCCCAGCTTCCTCATATGCAATGATTCCCTCTTCTGCATCCTAAAGAGCAATAGAATAGAATGAGTTAAGCAACTGTTGAAGCCACTCCCTTCCACATTAACCAGGTCAAGTTTACAAAAATTTTTGTGGGATGCTTAGTTCCTAAAAGAGCCAACTACATTCAAGTAGGATGTATAACAAAATCCAATGCATGAGATCAAACTTTGTTTTTCAATTAAATTCTAAGCCATTTTTGAAAATATAACACTTCATTTCCCAAAACAGTACTTCAAAATATTTCACCTCAAATGTTTAGTACATATCATTGCCGTTTTATGAAAAAAAGTAAAAGCATAGAATCATTAAAGGAAAGCTGGATAAAGAGGGAGCAAAGAACAGAAGTTGCTTTTGGCTAGAAACTTAATTAGACCAACTGCATATGGTTACAGGGAGTTAGCAGGAGATGCTGCTTATAAAGTATTCCCTCCATCCAGGAGGGAAAATTGCAACAGAATATTCTCCATTTGGTCCAAAGATCAAAGCTCGATATCATCCAAAGAACAAGCAGCTTGCTTGGCCAGTAGCCCATCTACCACCTTAAACATACACTCCCTCCAGTACCAGCTGCATTGTGTACAATAGGCTTTTGCGATACAAGAACACATCTTACAAATCCACATACTTTTTAACCTAGAAAACAAGAACAGATGGGGAATAAAAACACCACCAACTCAAAACAGCCCGACTTTAGTATCAAAATCCGGGACCACTCCATCCACCCCAGAAGTGAATAAAAATTCAAAGTCAAGCATTTGGAGAAATAGCCTGTTTCTGAACTATACGTTCCATGAGTCAAACAGTGACAATGACATTACCATCAAGGTTAGATGAAAGTCACCTGAACCGATCAGTTCATTCACTCAGAATAGGTTCAAGGGTCGAATGCCTATACTAATCCCATCCGGAAAGTCTACATCCACTATTCTATAATTATTTTTTTTTAAATTACTGTTAAAAGCTTATTTGCCATCTATAAGGCAGAGTTCCTAGTGATCTTGTATACTTACAAGTTTTCTTACTTCTACCAGTTAACATTACCCCTTCGTTCCTTACTTTACAACCAGCAATAGGGTAGTCAGGATCATGTGACAAGGCTGGAAAATGTTTCCACCCACTATACCTATGATGTACATTCAAGATTACACATTGTGATTTTAATCTTTACATTAGATTGAACAAAACAAATTGACAGACTCAAGGGTGAGTTATGTACTGGGACAGTTTTAGACAAGTAGTTCTAGGATCTACTAGGGAACAAGCTATTTTAGACTTGGTAACATGCAAGGAGACAGGATTAAAGCATGATTTACATTAAAAGTATCCTCGAGATAAGAGTGATTACAACATGAATTTAATCGTCAGTTGGACAGTGTAAAATGTCGGTCAAACTAATGTTTTAAACTTGGGTAAAATGCTCAAATGCAGAGATGGCTACAGTGGACCAAAAAGATACAAAAACTGTAGCAGACACTTGCGGAAATAATTCAGAAGTTGTTCATGTGATTGTAAAAAGGAAACTTTATCCAGTGAACTGTGTTTATTCTATTGTTAAACTAGTCTTGGGTTACTGATATAGAGTATGACCAGGAAAGCTGGAATAAAAGACTACGATTACATCGAGACAGAGGACAAGCTTTCAGTTGATCAATAACACTTAGAATTCTCTACTCATGAGCAGTGGAAACTGGATCTTCAAATCTATTAGTTAGATGGAGCTTTGATCCATGCGGGAGACAACAGTTACAGGAGACAGGCAAGAAAGTGGAGTTAAGGTCACGATCAAAATCAGCCACAATTTTACTAAATATTACAGAGGTTAAGGGCCAAATGGTCTACTCCTGCTCTCATTTCTTTTATTTGGGCATTATTAGTCCAATCATTTTAGCAACCTTCAACTATTTTTGGTTTAATGCTCTTCATGATCACCTCATTTGGCTGATCATTTACAACAATTTGCTCTCAAGGCAAACTTTTAACATGAGCAAGATACTTTCACTTTGTGGATCTTCCATTATCTGGTTTCCTTTTCAGAAAAGTTCCTAACTGTAAATAAAACATAGCCTCAGTCTTATCAATTGGAATGCTTTCCACTTAATCATATACATTGCTCGACTCAGGTTTGTTTTCAAATGTTTTGTCACCATGCTAGATAACATCAGTGAGTCTCCGGTGAAGTACTGGTGTTCTGTCCCACTTTCTATTTGTGCGCCTTGGCTAAGGTGGGTGATATCATTTCCAGTACTCTTTTCCTCACAGAGCTTGGTAAATGGAGTCCAATTCTGTCTTAATTGATGGATTTCCAGTTTGAACGCCAGGCCACTAGGAATTCCTGTGCGTGTCTCTGTACCTGCCCTAGGATGAACGTGTTGTGCCAGTCGAAGTGATGTCCTCCTTCGTCAGTATATCAGGGTACTAGCGATGGTGGGTCACTACTTTCGGTGGGCGGTTTTCTGCCTGTCTGTCCGATGTAGTGTTTGTTATAGTCCTTGCATGATATTTTGTTAATGACATTTGTTTTGCTGGTTGCTGCTACGGGTCCTTTAGGTTCATCAATTGTTGTTTTAGTGTGCTGCTAGGTTTATGGGCTACCGTGATGCCAAGGGGTCAGAATAGCCTGGTAATCATCTCCATTGTCTTTGACGTACGGTAGAGTGGCTAGAATTTCTGGGTGTATTGTATCTCCTTGTTTAAGAATTGGCAGACTGTGTTTATCAGGACTTGTTCTTCTTGAATACACTGTATAGGTACTTTTCTGTATTGGTATTGTAACCTTACCTGCAGATAAAGGGTGCATGACCGTCATCCTAAACAGAACACAGTACATTGAAAAAGGCTAACTCGCTGCTCACAGATACTGATACCTAACAGGTGGCGATAGACCTGACTCCACAGCTAGAAGACCGTATCATAGCTACACTGGGCAGCATGGTGGCACAGTGGTTAGCACTGCTGCCTCAAAGCGCCAGAGACCCGGGTTCAATACCCACCTCAGGCAACCGACTGTGTGGACACGGTCTACGTGGGTTTCCTCTGGGTGCTCCAGTTTCCTCCCACAGTCCAAAATTGCTAAACTGCCCATAGGGTTAGGTGAAGAGGTAAATGTAGGGGAATGGGTCTGGATGGATTGCACTTTGGCGGGTCGGTGTGGACTTGTTGGGCCGAAGGGCCTGTTTCCACACTAATTAATCTAATTCAATTTGAAGAATCCTCATAAATCCAACCAAATTAACAAGACAGCTCTCAAAACAAAAATGAAACCTGATGGATCCAACACACACTGCTTCTACGGATTACCAAGTACACAAACCAGGGCCCAGAACATACTACAGCACCCAGGAACTATGAGCAGCCAGAGAAACACATCTACACAGTCTATTCAAGAAGAACAGGTACCCAATAAAAACAGGCAAAAGTGAATGCTGCAGATTTAGAGATTAGAGTCAAGATTAGAGTGTTGCTGAAAAAGCACAGATCAGGCAGCATCCGAGGAACAGGAAAATAGATGTTTTGGGCAAAGGCTCTTTATCAAGAATGAGGCTGGGACCCTCACTGTTTGGAAAGTTAAAATCCCCTACCATAACCACCCTATTATTCTTACAGATAACTGAGGTCTTCTTACAAATTTGTTTTGTTCCAGTTCTAGAAGTGGACAATTAAAGGAGTAAATTGAGACGTAAATTTTTGTTTGGTTGGTTTTGACCCCAGTATTAACTGTACTACAATTGGAAATAAGTGATTCTGCATGAACAGTGGATAGAATTAATTAAAACTGAATACTGAGTAGCTGGTTTATCCAGTTGTGTGTTGCATATTTGCCTGTTTTGTGGATTGTGGGGTTCGTAAAATGGTTTCGTGATGAACAAATGTACACTTTTTTCAGGCAAAGACAAGATATCGCTTAAAAGTAAACTTGCGCAATTCTGGTCTCCCTCCTATTGGAAGGATGTTGTGAAACTTGAAAGGGTTCAGAAAGAACTGAAGGATGTTGCCAGGATTGGAGGATTTGAGCTATAAGGAAAGGTTGAATAGGCTGGGGCTGGACCTGCTTTTCCTGGAGTGTTGGAGGCTGAGGGGGTGATCTTAGAGGTTTATAAAATCAAGAGCATGGATAGGGTAAATAGTTAACATCTTTCCCTGGGGTGAGGGAGTCTAGAACGAGAGGGCATAGGTTTAAGGTGAGAGGGGAAAGATTTGAAAGGGACCTCAAGGGCAACCTTTTCCACACAGAGGGTGGTGAGTGTATAGTTTGAGCTTCCAGAGGAAGCGATAGAGACTGGTATAATTACAATGTTTTAAAAGGCATCTGGATGGGAATATGAATGGGAAAGGTTTGAGGTATATGGGCCAAGTGTTGACAAATGGGATGAAATTTATCTAGGATATCTGGTTGGCATGCACAAGTTGGACCAAAGGGTCTGTTTCCATGCTGTGTACACCTAACTATTTTTAGAATTTAGGTACTTTGTTATGTTTCGATTCAAGTTATTCACATATTCAACTTCGAACTGGAAATACTGAAAATATTCTGATCTATTGATGTCTTGAGTTTATGCGTTGTGGGTCTTGATAAATATTGTTTGAGCTTTCTGTTGACATTGTTAATTAGCATGTACGTGATCAAACAGTTCAGAAGGATTAAGGAAATCTGTTCTTCAAACTCATTCACAATAGGAAAGGAACTTGTAATTTAATCAGATGAATGGAATATGCATGTATTTGAACAATCCTGATACATTTTCATGTACACCACACAGAGGATTTGAATTTATAAGCTGAGAGCGCGCGCGAGAGCATTCTTCCGTAAAGTACATTCACTGACCTAAGGGTTCAAGAGACACAGGGAGAGAGCGGACAAGAGTTGGTGAAAGGTTAACTTTGTGGTCTGACTTGGGTGTGCACGTGTTATGGATTGAATGTGTGCATTCCCTGGAGCTCAAGATCCAGGAATGTTATGAATTTAATTTGCATTTTGGGAATCTCAGATTTTTTGAAAAAGAAAAAGCCATTTTATAGGACAATGATGTCGGGCAGGTTAGCTGAGCGAGGTTACCTCATGACCTATTCCACATAGTTTAGACTAGTCTCTAGTTATGACGACCAGTGGAGTGCCACAAGGATCGGTGCTGGGTCCACTACTTTTCATTTATAAGTGATTTGGATGTGAGCATATAAAGTATAGCTAGTAGGTTTGCAGATGACACCAAAATTGGAGGTGTAGTAGACAGCGAAGGAGGTTACCTCAATTACAATGGGATCTTGATCATATGGTCCAATGGGCTGAAAAGTGGCAGATGGAGTTAAATTTAGATAAATGTGAGGTGCTGTATTTTGGGAAAGCAAATCAGAGCAGGACTTGAACACTTAATGGTAAGGTCCTAGGGAGTGTTGCTGAACAAAGAGACCTTGGAGACCTTGAAAGTAGAGTCGCAGGTATTTAAGATATTAGATTAGATTACTTAGTGTGGAAACAGGCCCTTCGGCCCAACAAGCCCACACCAACCCGAAGTGCAACCCACCCAGACCCATTCCCCTACATTTACCCCTAACAGTACGGACAACTTAGCATGGCCAATTCACTTAACCTGCACGTTTTTTGGATGGTGGGAGGAAACCGGAGCACCCGGAGGAAACCCACGCAGACACGGGGAGAATGTGCAAACTCCACACAGTCAGTCCCTTGAGGTGGGAATTGAACCCAGGTTTCTGGCACTGTGAGGCAGCAGTGCTAACCACTGTGCCACCGTGCCAGTAGATAGCATAGTGAAGGTAGTGTTTGGTATGCTTTCATTTATTAGTCAGAGTACTGAATACAGGGGTTGGGAGGTCATGTTGCAATTGTACAGGACATTGGTGATGCCACTTCTGGAACATTGCGTCAGTTCTAGTCTCCTTCCTATTGGAAGGAGGTTGTGAAACTTGAAAGGGTTCAGAAAAAATTTACAAGGATTTTGCCAGGGTTGGAGGATTCGAACTATAGGGAGAGGCTGAATAGGCTGGGGCTATTTTCCCTGGAGTGTTGGAGGCCGAGGGGTGACCTTATCAAGGTTTATAAATTCATAAGGGGCATAGATAGGGTAAATAGACAAAGTCTCTCCCCTGGAGTGGGGGGGGGGGGGGGGGTCCACAACGAGAGGGCATAGGTTTAGGGTGAGAGGGGAAAGATAGAAAAGAGACCTAAGGGGCAGCTTTTTCACACAAAGTAGCAAGTGTATGGAATGAGCTGTCGGAGGAAATGGAGACTGGTACAATTGCAACATTTAAAAGGCATCTGGATGAGGAGGAGTACATTAATGGAAAGGGTCTGGAGGGATATGGGCGGGGTGCTGGCAAATGGGACTAGTTTGGGTTGGGATAACTGGTCGGCATGGACGAGTTGAACTAAAGGGTCTGTCTCCATGATTACATCTCTATGACAAAGTTGATTACATAAGATGCTAGTTAGAATGCATACTGGAATGACAATTCCAAGTCAATTACACTTTTATTATGCAAGATTACTCCCTCAGTTTTAAACTGCCAACCAACAGGACAATCAGCAAGTAGCTTCAAAATAAGCTGGCAAGCTACCCAGACACTTAAATTACTCCAGAAGGCAGCAAATGGCACAAAACCTTCATATCGGCTCAGCTAAAACATTAGATGAGATCATTTTGGTTTTGTGTTATCCAAACTGCATTGAGAGAACAGTTAGAAATTCAATTTAATTCAATACAAGTCTTGAAGGTTCACGTGTTAGGCAAATAACCCACATCCCCAGTTCCACTTTGCACAGTACGTTTATGCTATGCAGGAATTATCAACATTGAAATTTCTGCAAAGTTCAACAATTCGGCAGAATACAATCCACAAATATCACATCATGCATTTACGAGAAACAGAATGAACCAAATGAGGAACTCAAGTCAATAACTATTCACAGTAAGACTCTACAATTCATTTAGAAATCTGCAAATGCCCATTCACTCAAATTGACATTTTCACAAAAAAAGATTCAATTCAATATTAATTCACTACTTTACAAACCATGCCATAACTCCACCTGCAAAGCAACCAAGGCTTCAGCCTAAATGCACTCAACTATGAGCAACAACATGCATCTTACTGAACTGAAATTGGATTTCAAAGGATTTTCATACCTTTTCTTTTTTCTGCAAGGAAAATACAAAAGAAAAAGGAAAATTTTAAAAGTTTAAGAACGGGAGAAACAAAAAGGACAATGAGCATATGATTGCAGTGCTTAAGCACAGTCAAGAGACTATTGAATACACATGCATGTTTTTGCACTGTGTGTAAGACAGGTTGCTAACCAAGGACCATCAAGATGTTGGTCAAATTAATACCAGCCTATTCTCATTTTTGGAATCTCCCTCTTTCAAAATCAGTTTTGTTGCAGTGACCACAAAAAACACCAGCTCCCAATGCTCAGCTTCATTTGGTGGGGCAGGGCATGGCAGAAGCACACAAATTAAGAACCTTACCTCTTATTGTAATAGAGGTCTTTCTAATTAGTTCAAGGGGAAAAGAAAACTTCTACTTGATTAATTGCAATGGATTTCAGCTAAGAAATGAGGACCAGACAGTTTTGATCAAAGCTGGCTTCTTTCCTTATCTGGAGCATCATTCAGTCCACAAGACCACCTCAAGTACCTTAATGTTTCATTACAGAATTTAACAGACAAACTTCAGACCTTGAGATTTCAAGACCAAAAGCATGTTCCAGCAGCTTGACATTCTTTCCCTATCCTCCAACCAAAGAAACTCAGTTCCATGACTCTCCCCTCTTAGACCAGTCATTGTAAGCTACTCAGAGAGTCAAGTGGCAAAAGAAAGTCAACTAGCAGAGTGCTGCAGACAAGAATTTGGTGGAACAAAGATAATAATCAAAGTTACTCAAACATCAATGAGCCCCAAGCTGAACAGTACAATGCAGGAATAGGCCGTTTAGCCCAACATGCTGTGCTGACCACAATGCCATTATAAACTAGTCCCATTTGCCTACACATGGCCCATATTCCTCTATTCCCTGTCTGTTCAGATGTCTAAATGCCTCAAATTTTGTGTTGTACCTGCTTCAACCACCTCCCCTAACAGCATGTTCTAGGTACCTACCAACCGGTCTAAAAACCCTGCTTTGTAAGTATCCTTCGATTCCTACTGAAGGCAAAAACTGTGGCAATCCCAAGGTGTTTATGCTTTTAATCCATCTTAAAAGTAGCAATGAATATAGAAGAGGCCATGTATTTGCTAGCTGAAAGGTATACAAGGATGCAGCAAGAACAAATTAGCATGGCGCTTGTGGAGACATGTAAAAGTTTATTTTTTTGGAGGTAGACTCCACTGAGTATTTCTGCATGACAATGCCTTGGCGAAGTGGCGGGGGGGGGGGCATACCCACTGCACACCTGGCAGTATGACAAGCTGCATATGTGCTGCTCAAGTTTGCTTCACTGCAAATGCACAGACTGGATAGGGTTAGGGTTAAAATTGGCCATTTTATATAGTAGCATGTCTCTGCGGTAGAAAATGGCACGAAAAGTAGACAGAACAGATAAGGAACAAAAGAACCCATGGAAGCCAGTTAAAGTGGAAGATTGCTACTTTTCGTCTGGAAGCAGAAGTGGTGAATGCAGGGAAAAATAGTGCTTCTGTTAACTAACTCCATGTAGCTGAATTGCTCTTCACAGAGAAGCTGTGAAGGCAATTAAAACCTGCAATAGCTACAACTGTCAAAAACTAGATAATCATATGCAATCTTTTAAAGCCCAGTGATATGCACTCTCAAGAACTTAAGTGGGAGGTGAGAATTTGCTGAGTGTTTAGACATGGAGATATAGCGTGAGTTAAGTACAGTCTTAGGAGGAAAAGATCAAGGCTGGTTGGTGAGCAGTCATTGGGACATTCAAAGTTTGAGTCCTGCTGCCCAAAATACTTCCTGGCCAAAAGATGCATTTCACAAGATACAGGTGAGACATAGCATTTATTATCTTTTTTGGCATTAATCAAATGATTTAATATCCCATTTTAGAGAGCAGATTATAGAGTCAACCAAATTCTGCAGGTACAGCAGGTAGTGAAGGAGGCTCATAGCATACTGGCCTTCATAACAAGAGGGATCGAGTATAGAAGCAAAGAGGTTCTTCTGCAGCTGTACAGGGCCCTGGTGAGACCGCACCTGGAGTACTGTGCGCAGTTCTGGTCTCCAAATTTGAGGAAAGACATTCTGGCTATTGAGGGAGTGCAGCATAGGTTCACGAGGTCAATTCCTGGAATGGCGGGATTACCTTACACTGAAAGACTGGAGTGACTGGACTTGTATACCCTTGAGTTTAGAAAACTGAGAGGGGATCTGATTGAGACGTATAAGATTATTAAAGGATTGGACACTCTGGAGGCAGGAAACATGTTTCTGCTGATGGGTGAGTGCCGAACCAGAGGACAGCTTAAAAATAAGGGGTAGACCATTTAGGACAGGTGAGAAACTTCTTTACCCAGAGAGTGGTAGCTGTGTGGAATGCTCTGCCCCAGAGGGCAGTGGAGGCCCAGTCTCTGGATTCATTTAAGAAAGAGTTGGATAGAGCTCTCAAGGATTGTGGAATCAAGGGTTATGGAGACAGGGAAGGAATAGGTTACTGATTAAGGATGATCAGCCATGATCATATTGAATGGTGGTGCAGGCTCAAAGGGCAGAATGGCCTACTCCTGCACCTATTGTCTATTTGAAGTCATATATAGATCAGACTAGTATAAAGACAAATATCCAATTATCATACCTCCCACTTTGAAAATAGGCTGCTAAAGTCTTTTCAATAGCCAAGAATTAGAAACATGATTGAAGTTGAGAACTGTGGCTCTAAATAAGTATATTAGTATTATGGCATTCAGATTAACTGTGGGGTCTAAGCCAACTTAAAGTTGGTCTTTCAGAGAATCAAACAAATACAAATCAGTCCATCATAATTAATTCCAGATTGCTTTTATTTCTTTAGTAATATCATGCTATGCTCCTCATACTCTAGGATCTGCTCAGCTGAAGCTTATTTTATAAACACTTTAACCACCTTTTCAGGTGGAAGATTCCAGATCCTAGCAACTCATTTGTCTTTTCTCCTCTAATCTTTAGACAAGTACTTTAAACTTCGAATCTCTGGCTACTGAGCTACTTTGCCAGGGGCATAGCCTTCATTTGCACAAAACACCTCAATCTCGAGAACCTACGTTCTTGCCTCTTACCCATCCTTTGATACGATACTAGAAATGGAGTGTTACTGCAGGTAACTATTGGCATTTCTAAAGCAAGCACAATATCCCTGTATCTATCAATTCTGACGCAGAAGTCCAATCTCCTCAAAAATCAAAGCAGATTATTGTACTGACTTACAATGGGGTATGGGTGAAATGAACTCCACAACCAATTCCTCGAGCTAGTTCTTGAATGCAGTCAAAGTCAAAAAGGATTTGGAAAGAGTCTATTAAGTTTATATTAAATAGTATTTTAGACATTCTCAGGCTTGGAGGATTTATGTTGCTTAAATTTTGATTACCTTTTCTTTACTCTTGGCTGGGCTAGTAGATTTAGATATTGAACCAGTAGCTTCTTTCTCCACCATCCCAAAGTAACGCTGCTCAGATTGTGTGAGAAAGGACACTGTTCCTTTTGGAAGTTTTTTAATACGAATTGCATGGTTCCTCTGGGCTGAAAGTACATCCTTTTGAAGGAGAATAAACAATTTTAATAACAGATTAATAAAGCTAATACACCACAAACACTACCAAGGAAAGTCTTGCTGACTCATGCCTCTATACTTAGTATTGTTTTCATGCAATGTTATGACAATCTAAAAGACATTTGAATTTTGTGAAAGCAATTTGATGAGCAGTCATCCTGCTAGGTTGGAAAATTGGTCCTCAAAAGTTCACCTGGATTAATAAAAAATTGTGGGAGCTGCACTCAAACCAAAATGCACTAGCATTGTGTGCCATAACCTTTGGCCATGAAAATGGCTAACAATCACAAAGCTCTAATTTTATGTAGTTGAATGAAATTCTCCATCTTTTGAGGACAGGGTGTGCTGAAGTCTCTTTTCCACTTCACTACTCAATTGGGGATCAGAGTTTAACACAAATTAACTTGATTACATTTTTAACCAAAGCTCAATTTGCATATGCACAAACCCACTTGAGTCTGATCACTTTAGTACAGATTTTCATGATTATGTCAAATATATGATGCAAGAAAAATTATCCACACAATGGATAGTGTCATGAAATCAGATATTGTACACTTTGATTTTAGGTTACTTTCTTCCCCCACCAATTTCACACAAAGTCTATGCTGAATAATTTCATGAACCTGAGAGCTGATGACCCTTCATATCTAACTAACTATAAGCATGGCTTAGTTGGCAACATTCACTGGGTTAGTTACATTGTGGATTCAAGCTTCACTGCACGACTGAGCACCAATAATCAGGAGTAAAAGATGAGGACTTCCTATTTGAGTGAATCAAAAATATCATACAGCACTGCTCTACATATACTATGACCACTGTGCCTTCAAACAAATAAACACAAGCTGGTTAGATTAATTGCGGTTTCTGGGTCCTAGATGAATTTACTGACAAGTCAACGACTAAATTTGCAGCATTGTCAGTGTGAATTTTTTTCCAGGAAAAGCCAACTGCAGTCCACCTCAGGTGACAGAAATGGACTGGAGGCCCCATTTGTTTAGTAGTTTGGGCAGCTGACAATATTTAAATAATTTAATACAAACTGAATAAATTTAATTTCTATGAATTGAAAGACTTACAGGGACAACTGTGAACTCAACTTCATCAGAGATGTGGAGCTGGAGGCTATCCATGATCTCACTAAAGTGGAAGAACATTCGAGCATCGCGATCTACACATTTAATGAAACCAAACCCATCTCTCATGGCAGCAATCACACCCTGAAGACAAAAAAAAACTATAAATCTGCAGGAAAACAAATTTAGAAATGCAGATTTTTCACCAAATGCAGCCATTTTTTAAATGAGCATTATTCACGGAATCATATTCTTTATGCCTGCTCACATTTTCACATCACATGTGAACTGTTCCTTTTCTGACATTAATGACTGGAAAGTCATCATTATCTAATCAGAACTGAGCAAGGCATCCAGTTATTCAAGAAAAAGGTTTAAAAAGACCAGCTTACCATTTCTCTAGTTTCTCCAGTCAACTCAAAAGAATCTGTCAGAATTTCAATATTTGTAGCACGTTCCAGTTTGTCACGTCGATCAGTGGAGATATTAAACCTTACATGGTCACCTTCTAAGAGTGTCACTTTAGATCTGGTGTCCTTATCTCCAAAGGGCAGTTCTTTGGAAATGGCAAAGTTTACCTTGATACGTCCTGGCAAGGGGTCAGTCTACAAATTTAAGCAGCAGCAAGAATATGAATTATACAACTTTGAATTCAGAATTTCCATAAGTCCAAGTTCCATGGCAAAACAAACCTCTTTCCAATGCTCATCCCAATAAGATAATGAAGGTTGTCCTCCATTTAAGAGTTCTATGTCAATATTTGAAGCACTGGTGTTTCAGTTTACTAGGGCTGTACATTGCACGACTAAACAAACACTGCAATATACGGATTCTTACTGCGTGATTTACCTGGTTTAGCTACATAGCTCTTTAGATTAAAGAAACAGCATAAGATTCTGACTTTGAAAGACTTGTGCACACTTCCCATCCCAGAATAGAATTAGATATAGAGAGGTGACTCCTATTTAGTCACGATGGTACCAAGCAATAAATAACAAAAATAATTTCAATCACATTATTTCCCAGACTGCAGTACTCAAAATCTCAATGTTTACACCAGAACAGTTTTAAAGGGACCACTGAATCATTCATGGTCAACCTGAAATGAGCCAAACCAACTCCGACCTGCCATGACTAACATTAATCCAGAGCAAAACTCAATAGACAAGTTAGTAAAACTGATAACAGATGATCAGACCAGTACAAAATCAAGAACAGTCATGGTTAATTTTAGATTAGATTAGATTCCCTAGAGTGTGAAAACAGGACATTTGGCCCAACAAGTCCACACAAACCCTCCAAAGAGTAACCCACCCAGATGCATTTCCCTGACTAATGCAGATAACACTATGGGCAATTTAGCATGGCCAATTCATCCGACCTGCACATCTTTGACCACGGGAGAAAACAGGAGCAGCTGGAGGAAACCCATGCAGACACAATGTGCAAACTCCATACAGACAGGACACTAGAGGCAGGAATCAAACCAGGTCCCTTGCGCTGTGAGCCACCCTGCCGCCCAAGACTGATTGCTCAATCATCGTGCAAAGTTAAAAATCACAACACCAGGTTATAGTCCAACAGGTTTATTATTTGGAAGCACTAACTTTTAGAGCGCTGTCCCTTCATCAGGTAGTTGTGATGAAGGACCAGCACTCCAGCCCAGTCCAACACCAGCACCTCAAATCATTAATCATTGTGAATAGGTATGCACTTGTGCTCAATGGCTATTGTAATACCATCAACCTTCTCAGTTTGCATTTTTGATGGAAATGCTTCAAGGCATAACCTCTAACTAGTGTCTATGTAATTCAAGCACAATTTCTCAAAATAGAAAATTTAACCTTGCTGCAAATTCCCACTGTGGGTTTGTCGATTGCTTTAAGACATGTTTTACAATCAATTCACAGGGTCAGATGTACAGCATGGAAACAAACCCTTCAGTCCAACCCGTCAGATACTGTTTTTCTGGCTTGGGATACTGGCAAAATGACTAATTTGCCATTGTTCAGCCTGCTTGCCAAATAATCAAATTCTCAAGCAAAGAAAGTACTGTTGGTGACAGAACTTTACACATCTTTCTAATAATCATGTACAAAGTCTGCAGTAGGCTATCTACCTGGGTTTTACTGGATACTTTTGGAATAACTTTGGTGACAGTTCCATCAAATTGCTCAATGCTAACATCTTCAAATATAACAGTTCCTTGGGGTAACAGTTTCACTTCAGTGGCAACTTCTTTTCCCTAGAAAGAGAGCAATTATGCATCAGTTACTAGATTATATTTACATGTTTTCATTAAATCAGCTATTTTAGAAATTTCCTAGCCAAAACAAAAATACAGTACCAGATTTTCTAATGAGTGATCATCTCCTGCAGATTGTCACTGCAGCCCTATTTTTATTTAAACCTTAGGGGGGAGCTCCAGATATCTGAAAGGGGATTCTGCTCAGGTCTCCCTCAGAAATGCAGAGGCCTAATTAAATTCAGACAAGTATTTTGATAGCATAGAAATGGGTGATGCTCTCAAAGGATCAGGATCTTGTGTTAAGTGGTCACATTCATGTAGTTTGGGGATGCGTAGGGCAAGTGTGGGGTCAGGTAATAGTTACTTGGAAGTTCAACAATGGACTAAAGTTTAACTTTTGAGTAACTGTTTTATTTTATTTAAATCACAAACATTTGAATTTCCAATTTAAATGGATATTGAGGATTCCAGGCCTTCCAGAGGAACACTGTTTCCCAGGCAATTCCTTCAGTGTCTCGGATTAGAATTTCAGAATCTCCATGCACAACTCCAACCTACTTGGACATAGTGAGCATGTACCCAGTGGAAAAACACACCCTATTATTCTTGCACACGGTGGTCAAACATACATGACAATATTGCCAGATTTAAAAGAAAACGATTTGGGGGAAAAAGTCAGTCTTGTAAACTCATTTCCCCAACAGCTCAAAATAGAAATCAGAGACAAAATCTTATTGCATTTGTGTAGAATGAAGTGCCAATAACAAAATTCATCTATATTTAGCAGCTCCCAAAGAAAATCCAGCAAAATTGACATGAAGAAATGTGAAACATATCAAAACCAGATGTTCACATTTTACCATCCCAATTTAAAGTTGTTCCTTAACAGTGCAAGCAAATTTTCAAGTAACTGTGGACTGCACAACACTAACAATTCTAGGTAGGTTCACATTCAAAGGTAAAATTAAATTGTCTGCAATTGCACACGCAACTAAGTTCAACCGTTTAAACTATTTCATACCATTGCAATCTCCCTAGCTCTAGACAGGAAAGAACACTAACCCCTCAAACAATCTATTCAGCTGTAAATGAAGATCTACAGGACCTAGTGAGTACAAGGACCAAATATACTGTTCAGTCTTATACTTCTATAGTCTCAACTACATACTAAAAATTAGAAGGTGCACCAGGCAGCAACAACCCAGTTCAGATCAGTTAAATAACTATCCTGAAAGATCATTCATTAAAATCCTGAACACTGTCAAGCTCAGCTATATGGATGCAATTAAGTATTATTACAGAAGATATTACTAAACATAATGATGTTGCTTAGCTTCTGGCCTTCTTCACATTTACAGCTTCCTAAGACTAATTACATATGTTCCACTGGACATAATTGTATTGCTTACATTTCTTTCTTTAATAGTAAATTCCACATCATCGCCTGGCTGCAAGGTCTCCAGATTTCCCTTGAATTCACTGTAGTGGAAGAAGATCTCTTTTACAAGGTCACCTCGTTCGATGAATCCAAATGCTTCCTTTAAAGATCAATGAACAGTTAACATAAATATTTGCTATACAAAATAAATTACCTGCACAGACATAAAAAAAATGTAAGGCCCAAGTAGAACACTGAATATTATACTGTAATATTCCCAATAGACCCAGATTTCAAAAACTTTAAAACAAGGCTTAACGAAACATGCAATTGCCCTTTTTATAATCACTGCACACCAATGACAACCAAAATTTCCAAATTAGGTCACGGCTATCTTAAAAAGATTAAGAAAGAAAAAAAATCTCATGGGAGTTTTCATTGATCAGAATCCCTACAATGCAGCAACAGGCTATTTGTCCGAACAAGTCCACACCGACTCTCCAAAGAGCAACGCACCCACCCATACTACTCTACATTTACCCTAAAGCACCTAACTTACACATCTCTGAACACTATGGGCAATTTAGCATGGCCAATTCACCTAAATCGGCACATCTTTGGAATGTGGGAGAAAACCCACGCAGACACAAGAATGTGTAAACTCCACAGACAGTCGCCTGAGGTGGAATCGAACCAGAGTCCCTGACAATGAGGCAGCAGTGCTAACTGTGCTGCCAAAAAAGGAAATTTGTGTACAATTTGATGGTGTGCCAATTCTAGTGGTTTCTTTCTCACAGATGATCACATTTCTTCTTTCAGCGTCCAGAACACTGATGTTAGGGTTGGCACAAAATTCATAATTCCGACGTAGCCCCAGTCAAGATCAGGAACCTGCATTATTGACACCTGTAGTAAAGCTATGCTATTGACTCAGAACTAGAACATTTACAACTCTACCTTGATTTGGCAGGTGAGGAGTTTCTCAAAACAACAAGGTGGAGAAAATGCTAACTCCTAAGAGGATCTGACAAAGGGGCACTGGACTTCAAGCATTAAAATGTTTTTCTCTCAAGAGATGCCAGACTTGTTTCTCCAGCATGCTTTCAGATTTCCAGTTGTGTTAAGAGGTCATGTTTTTGCAAATTTCAAAAGTTTAATTTAATTTGAAATATCAACCAACTCAAATCCCTCCACCATTACACATCTAATTTTAAACCAAATATGGTCAAGCCCTCACCTTCATTCCAATAAAGATTTATCATCTTTCAAAATATCAACTATTAGTACCTCAAGATAATGGATCATCTAAAAAGTGGACACATACCTTCATGGCACAAACTACACCTTGACACCGACCCTGTTTCTTCTTCACCAGTACAATGTTGTGAGCATTTACAGCACCAGTACTAAGAAATAAAAACATCTACAATTAGTCGTATAGAGCACTCGAGCAGACATACAGTAAGCTGACTAACAGTCCATAAGCACAAGTGTAATAGGCAAAGTAAAACAGTATAAACAATTTCTGACCACCCTGCAGACACTGAACAACAAACACTTTCTGCACTCATGACTGAAGGAACAATAGGAGGACCAAGTCGACAGGTAAACTTTGATTCCAAAGACACGTACAACATGCTCCAATTTATTAGTAATTTATGGTTAATGAAAGAAACAGTTTACAACACATTTAAAAAGGTAATCTAGAATGAACTGCATTTTGCTGGATGTTGATTTTTTTTAAAAGTGTACGGTAGTTTCTTGTCAGATAAAGTAGTCACAACATTAAGCACAAATTTCTGATTTGGTTTACTACTGCCTTCGCTATATAGTAAACTGAATAAAATTATAATAATACTAGGAATTGTCATTTTGGATTAGCATTACAATAGCTTATGAGCTTATAATAAGCAAACCAACCAACTTCAAAATAAAGTGAAATTGGTCTGCATTTTTGTGACCAGTAACCACAGGTTTTGCTAACTGACATGTAACATTCAAATTTAGGTGAAAAGCCATTCTGCCTGGGACCATTTGGTCAGAATTATCTCCTTTTTAGGAAAGGATGTTAAAGTTTAAAAAAAATCAGTTTGACACTGTCCTTAAAGTTGAAAGAGTTCACATGATCAGTTCTGACATTTACTGGGCAACAAACCTGTGTGGTTTGATAGGTTGAGATTGAAATATTTTACCAAATCAAAATGCAAACATTTCTACTTACAAAGAATCAATTTAACTCCAAGAAAGAAAGGAGGTGGTAAGAAGGGCAAATTAACATTCCTAACCTGGATACAAAGTGGAAGTAATTCACATCACCATGGAGATAGGTGGGTTTGTAAGATATCCTTCAAAACTCAGGTTCATCATTCTGATCTCTTTCCTATCAGGAGGAGGTTGTGAAACTTGAAAAGGTTCAGAAAAGATTTATGACGAAGTTGCCAGGTTTGGAGGATTTGAGCTATTGGAAGAGGCTAGGGCTCCCTGGAGTGTTGGAGACAGAGGGGTGACCTTATATAAAGGTTTATAAAATCATGAGGGACATGGATAGGATAAATAAACAAAGTCTTTTCCCTGGGGTGAGGGGAGTCCAGAACTAGATGGCATAGGTTTCGGGTGATTAGATTAGATTCCCTACAGTGTGGAAACCAGCCTTTCAGACCAAAACGTCCACACCAAACATAAGAGCAACACCCCCCTGCCCCACAAACTAATGCACCTAACACTATGGACAATTTAGCATGGCCAATTCACCTGGCCTGCACATCTTTGGATTGTGGGAGGAAACCGGAGAACCTGGAGGAAACCCACACAGACACGGGGAGAACTGTCTGTGTGGAGTTCGCATACAGTCACCAGAGGCTAGAATTGAACCTAGGACCCTGGTGCTGTGAGGCAGCAGTGCTAACCACTGAGCCACAGAGAGGGGAATGATATAAAAGAGGCCTAAGGGGCAACTTTTTCACACAATGGATGGTACGTGCATGGAATGAGCTGCCAGAGGAAGTGGAGGAGGGTGGTACAATTGGAACATTTAAGAGGCATTTGGATGGGTATATGAATAGGAAGGGTTTGGAGGGATTTCGGCCAGGTGCTGGCAGATGGGACTAGATTGGGTTGGGATATCTGGTCAGCATGGATGGGTTGGACCCAAGGGTCTGTTTCTGTGCTGTACATCTTTACGACTCTATACAGAAACGCAATTGAGTGTATGCATTCAGATAAGACAGACCAAGGAGTGTTAAAAATAAAGCTGGAAGGAAATGGCTTATTTGTGCTTGACGAGCAATCTCCAAAGGGAAAACCTCAATTCGGAGAAAACAGGTTATCCGGTTGGGTGAGAAGAACAGAAATAAAACCACGTGAGCCAATAATCACTTGAATCGCCCATTCAAAAGGAACTGAAATGTCTACTTAAAAAAAAAAGTGTAAAGTGTACTCATGAAATGGATTCTGAAGTTTAAAATTATTAAAAAAAGTTACCTATAATAAAAGTGGTTAGTCAACTAATTTCAGTTTGGTGTTACAGTAACAGTTTTCAAATGTAACACTTGTGGTATTGGTTTAAAGTGGTTTAATTCAAACATTTCCAGTCTCCACAGACATCAAACTGGAGGCTCACGTAGAATTTTCTGAAACCATGTGCCGTGAGGAGTGCAGCAAGTTTAGCTTAAATGAACAGGACTGCACTAACTTTTAGTGTATTCACTGAAGTGTTAATTTGTCCATAATTAAAGCATTACTTGAAAGGACTGATCTTGGATCAATGGATGAATTTAAAAAACAGTATTCCTTTATGTATCAAGTCCCACGCAGAAACCATAAAATGTTTCTAAAAAGGCGACAGTTTGGAATGATAGTTCCACATCACCCCAGAAACGAGTGGTGACAGCAAACCTTTGTTTGAATATCCACACAAACTAGAGGTGCCGAGTCACAACCAAACAGAGAATTACCTTGGCAGGAATAATAACTTTGAAAAGACAAATGCTTCTCATAGTTAAGACTGCAGAGAAGTATTCAAGGATACCAATATGATACTTCTGCCATAAGGCAGGTGAAGGCATTGCTGAAAGTTGAAAGCTAGCTAGTAGCTTTTGCAGGGGTATACAGAGTTCGTACAGAAAATGCTGTACCCAATGAAGACTGCAAATAAATCGATTCCAATTATGTTGACAGCAGGTGAGAGTTGTTTTGAAGGATGAAGTAATTATATTTTAGGCTGACAAAATGAAGCAAAGAAAATAAGTTATTCCTCAAAAGGTTGAGATTGTCTCAAAGCTTAATGTTTATACACACATTTCATGTCGGGTATTGATGAAAATTCTTCACCTGCTTGATGGCAGGGTGAACTTTAGTCAATGGTCACATTTGTTCAATTACTTGATATGATACATGAAGCAACAACCCCCAGATCTGGATATCAATTTCTGTCTCCGATTCTTACATCTCATTACAATGAACGTGCACATATACTTCTAGTAGATCTCAGCTGTCAGTTTTGAGTGTCAACAGCAACAGTACTGCAGACTCCATGGTTGAAATCAGATTAACACAAGCACAAACTAGGTAACTGAACTGGAGATGTTTCCAGTTCAGGCTCAGCTAAGCATTGCTAATTCCCAATTCACTGAATGTTCGGCTTTTCCGGACCTCAGGATCATCACTTCCTTGGACCAAGACAACAACTTTAAATAAAGAATTGTTAAGTCGTGATTAATCAACTCAGTGATTTTAGATCTTTAAATTACAATTCAGCACCTGCTGTAATCATTTTGCTATTTAAAAGACGCACGAAGGTAAAATCAATTTAATATTTTTCCTCCACAGTACTCAAAAATGTTTAATCACTTGGAAATTGAGCTTCCAATCAAAGAAATGTTTTTAAATAAAACTGGACATTGCTGTAGTACAGACGGAATGCCTCAATGTAGGAAACACAAATTAGTTGTTTCGAAGCAGCAAGTTGTCCCTTTTGTACAAGGGGCAACTGTATGTAATCACAAATTAAATCACCTCACTGATAAACAAGGTTAGCAGAATCAAAGATATTTGGTACAGAATTTAAATGTGAATTTTGGCAAGGTAAACCTTACTGGCATGCTAATGCTAAAATTTAAAGTTTAATTTCTTGGTTCCTCTAACAAAAGAGCTTCAGCTAATTTGTTAGCATGCTAATACAAACATCATCTGTAATGATTAGTTTCCATCAGGCCTTTGAACTGTTTTACAGTGAAGCAAAATAGTACAATCACAAAACATGGGCACACCAGGATTTAACAAAGGTGGCAATACATACTGTTTGTTTGTTTCCATGGAGAAAGAAACTTTATCTCCTGTTTCAAGTTGGACATTTCCATCAACATCTTCAGGGGTGTATGTCAGATAAAATACTTCCTAAACCACCAAACAAAAATATTAGCTTTTAAATGTAGTTTACATTCTGTAATATTTTATTGCACTTAGCTGCAAAATCTTCTATTTAAATCTGGTGACCAGTAATGTACCACCAACTTCCTGCTAAAAATGTTTAACCTAGGAGGAACACACATGCCAAGTTTCTAAGGGATAATGTATGTGTCACTATTGCCAAATACAACTGATGCAGTTGATGAATACACTGATGTATACTTATTCAGATGACCCTAAAATCATTCTTGAATTTGTTAACCTTATAATGATTTAACAGACCGATAGTTGTACATATACTGGTCAACAAATTCACAACACGCAGGCATAGAAACTTCTCTAGCGTATGTTTTTTACCTTTAAAATTGCATGTTACAACATTAAAATATTAATTACTATTGCACAAGTCCTGTTGCAGAGATTTATTGTGATTCAATTCATCCCCAGGTTTCCAATTTTAAAAACAATCTGCAAAATGATGCAACATCCCTCTAACTAGCCAGGAGACATATACTGTACATGACTCAAAAATTAAACTTTTCCAAGTGTCACTAAAAGTTTTTGCATTGGTTCAGATTTGGAACACTGCAATAGGAACATTTAGCATGTTACCATCTTACAAAGTTAGATTTAAGTAAAATTTGATTTAAAAAGTTTGTACATGGCTGAGGGTGGCAACTATATTGTCAATCTTCATATCTGCAATCACATTAGCAGAGACCAATATCTATTAGTTGTCTGAAATAAGACAGAAAAAAATCAGAATCACTTCCCAAAACTAGGGTGCAAAATAGTGCCACTGTTGCCCAACTGAACAAGTGATTCGAAACTGGGATCCAATCAAACATTGCCCATGGAGTTCAGTCCATCAACTGATTAACAGGTATTAGGAACCTTCAAAAACATTTAAATAGACAGTAATGATCACTTCTCTCAAAGTAAACCAGGAGAATCTCAATTATTTCCCTCATCCACATCAAAAAAGTACTACAAAGCATCTGAACTAGCAGTGCATCTGTCACTACTGAAACAGCTGTCTTTAACAAATGGATAACCTCACCATCCACATCAGAATCGTGAAATTCTATTTAACACTCAGCCTTCATGAAGATTACAAAGCAAAATTGTGCAGAGCAATTCAGATAAGAAGTAACCCAAATGTTTGTTTGTTTTCAGGCAGACAGTCTCATTACTAAAGCTTGAATGAAGCAAAACTTAAACTCCCAGAAGGTTTACTTGAGTACATACAACAGTTCAAGTTTTATTTTTAAAAAAGTAGGGACAAAAGTTTAGGCAGAACTCTAATCCAAACAGACTTATCGCCATCAGTCACTACATTGAACAGAGACAGCCAAATACCAGATGTCCAAATCTTTTGCTTCTACGAACTGCTACTTGCTAGTGTGCATAGTAAGGTGCTTAAATAGGTTGGAAGATAAAGGTGTTGGGATAGTTGCTCCATAGTTAACCAAGGCAATAGTTTTCCTTACTATCAACTATCCAAATTGATCTTCCAACATGCTAGAGTTCAAATAAAAAATTAACTGTGCAGAAACAAACATTAACCAGAGCCGTTATATTGGAAATTAAGTTAGAAAATTCCACAAAGTCAATCTCCCATATATACTGGAGTTTAGTGCTGGACATGCCCATTAAATATTTTACAAACTTTAGAAGATAACTAGTTCCCTTATAGTATGTTTTAAAAGCAAACCAATACTGAGGGGACAAATGTGACTTCAGGGTTAAAAGGGCAAAATAGTACCTCAGGAGGAATATTTTTTTTTGCTAAATTAAGGGAAGAGACTGGCGCTAGTCTGCCAAATCAATAAAGACAAAAAAAGACAAGTGATACCGATGACTCAGTGTCAACAGAGTGCAGAGTGCAATGCCCCATAAAAACAGAGGCAGATTAAGAAAATTGAGGAAAGATGCATCTGAACTTAAACACTCAATTGAATGGTGAAGTGCCATTAAGTTTACATCATGTCTGGGAAAATCTCACCCACCCATCTAGGTAAAGAAAAAGCATAAGAAACCGAGAGTGATGCTGTCTGCAAGGATTCTTCTCTCTCAGCTTGCCCAACAAAACTAGATAGTGCTCTTTAGACAGATGGGTGAAACACAAGCAGCTGCCACAAATACTGCAGTGTTCAGATTGGAAGGTATTCCCCTAGAATACAGCAGTCCTTTCCAAATCAGAGAACTCAAAACTATAAATCCTCAAATAAAACATAAACCTTTAAGCAACAGTTTAAAGATGTCCAGTTCAACCATGGTTCAATAAAAGCAAGCTATTTTGTATTCACATCCCCCCGGGAAAGCTTCATATGACTAAGGCAGCACTAAAGACTGGGCTAGCAGTACTTCCCGCCCACTCAAAGTAAAGGTTCAAGAAATTTCAAAGACTAACAAGACCACATTCTGTTCAAAATTACAAAATAAAGTTGGGTTATTTATGTGGATACACATCATTAAACCTGGGAAAAGAACCCTTTGTGTGGGATTGGCTTTCATTGCGTGCGGTTTTTGTTTCCTTACACAAGGATGATGTTTGGGCTACTGAAGGAATGCAAAGCAAGTTTACAGATGGATTCCTGGGATGGTGGATCTGATGTATGCAGAGATACTGGATCAGTGAAAAATATATTCAGAGGTTAGAAAAATGGGGAGGAATTTCATAGAAACCTACAAAATTCTGACAGGGAAGGAAAGATGTTCTCAACAACCAAAAGTGCTGAACCAGGGGTCAGTATCTAAAGAGAAGCCTTTTTGGACATATGTAGGAATTTCTTTATCCAGAGTGGTAAGCATGTGGAATTTTCGGTCACAGGAATCTGTACAGGTCATCAACACATTGAAGACTCTCAAGAAAGATGCAGATATAGATGTAGAGTCAGAATCATAGGGACATATAGCACAGAAACAGAACTATTGGCCCAACTTGTCCATGTCAATCAAACAACATACATTTGGGATGAGTGTGAGAACCCTTTCTGCTGCCTTTTAAAAGTTGTAATTGTACCAGCTCCGGCCACATCTTCTGGCAATTCATTCCATACATGCACCACCCTATGCGTGAAAAAGTTCCCCCTTAGGTTCCTTTTAAGTCTCCCCCTCCTCCCCCACCTCAATCTATGCCCTCTAGTTCTCTTCTGCACCCCAGGAAAAAAACTTACCCATTTACCCTAGCCATGCCCCTCAATGTTTTAAACCTCTATAAAAGGTCACCCCTCAGCCTCCAATGCTCCAGGGAAAACAGCCTCAGCCTATTCAATTTCTCCCTATAGCTCAAACCCCTCCAACCCTGACAACATCCTTGCAAATCTCTTCTGAAACCTTTCAAGTTTCACAACATCCTTCCAATAGGAAGGAGACCAGGATTGCACACAATATTTCAAAAGTGGCCGAACCAGTGTCCTGTACAGCCACAACATGACCTCCTGACTCCTATAGTCAATGCTCTGACCAATAAAGGAAAGCATACCAAACGTCTTCTTCACTATCTTATCTACCTGCGATTTCACTTTCAAGGAACATAAACCTGCACTCCAAGGTCTCTGTTCAGCAACACCCCCCAGAACCTTACCATTAAGTGTATTAAGTCCTGCCCTGATTGCCCTTTCCAACATATAGCACCTCACATTTATCTAAATTAAACTCCATCTTCCACTCAGCCCATTTGATCAAGATGCCATTGTAATTTGAGGAAACATTTGCTGCCCACCTTTAATTTTGGTGTCACCTGCAAATTTACCAACTATTTCTCCAATGTTCACATTGGAATCATTTACATAAATGAAGGAAAGCAGAGGGACCTGCACTAATCCACATGACACACCACTGGTCCCAGGTCTCCAGTCAAAAACAACCCTGCAACCACCTTCGAGCCTGTTCTGTATCCAAATGGCTAGTTCCCCCTATATTCCATGTGCTCTAACCTTGTTAACCAGTCTACCACGAGGAACCTTGTCAAACGCCTTACTGAAGTCCATATAAAATCACGTCCAACACTCTGCTCTCAATCCCCTTCATTACTTCAAAATAAAACTCAAATTCATGAGACATGTTTTCCCATGCACAAAGCCATGTTGACTGTCCTTCATCAGTCCTTACCTATCCAAATACATGTAAACCCTGGCCCTCAGGATTCCCTCCAACAAGTTGCCCACCACCAACACCAGTCTCACCTTGTCTATAGTGCCCTGGCCCTTTTTCTTAAATAGTGGCACCATTTTAACCAATCTCCAGTCTTCCTGCACCTCAACCACGATGACCATTGATCCAAATATCTCAAAAGGGGCCTAGCAATCACTTCCCTAGCTTCCCAAGGTTTGACGGAGTATCAGATCAGGTCCTGGAGATTTATCCACCTTTATGGCTTTTAAGACATCTAACACCACCACCTCTAAAAATGGACACTGGACAAGGATGGAAGATATAGATTGTGGGGAAATAGGTAGTGACAACTTGACCATAGTAAACACTGATACCAAATATGCATTCAGTATCTCCCACATCTCCTGCAGTTCCACACATAGGCTGTCATGCTGATCTTTGATGGGTCCTATTCTCTCCCCAATTACTTGGTCCTTAAGTGGATTTATAAAATCCTTTTATTATAAATTAGAATATATAAAATTCTCCTTAACACCATTTGCCAAAGCTATCATGTCCCCTTTTTGCTCTGAATTCCCTCAAAGGCAGTAGGAGTATACTTAAGGATTCACTGGGTCTCTGCTGTCTTTACCTGACTTATGTTTGCTTTTTTTCCCATAACTAAAACCTCAACTTCTCTAACCATCCAGCATTCCCCACACCTAGCAACCTCATCTTTCACCTGAACGGGAGCATATCGTCTCTAGATTCTAGTTCACATTTTTGAAGGCTGCCCATTTTCCAGCCATCCCTTTATCTGCCAACATCCGCCCCCCAGTCAGCTTTTGAAAGTTCTTGCCTAATACCATCAAAATTGGTCTTGCTCCAAAATTTAGAACTTCAACTGTTAGATCCAGTCTATCCTTTGCCATCACTATTTGAAACTAACAGAATTATTGTCGCTGGCCCCAAAGTGCTCCCCTATTGAAACCTCACTCATCTGTCCTTTAGTTCCCAAGTGGAGATCAGGTTTTATACTTTCTTTAGTAGATATATCCACATACTGAATCAGAACTTTTTATGTACACACTTAAATTGCTCTCTATTTAAACTCTTAACACTATGGCAGTCCCAGTCCATGTTTGGAAAGTTAAAATTCCCTAACATAACCACCCTATTATTCTTACAGATAACAGATCTCCTTACAAATCGGTTTCTCAATTTCCTGCTGACAATGGGGGCATCCGTAGTACAATCTCAATAAGTGATTATCCCCTTATTTCTCAGTCCCACCCAAATTACTTTCCTGGACGTATTTCCAGGAATATCCTCCCTACACACAGCTGTAATATTATCCCTTATCAAAACGCCACACCCCATCCTCTCTTGCCCTCCTTTTCTATCCTTACACCAGCATGTGTTGCCTGGAACATTTAGCTGCCCGTCCTGTCCATTGCTGAGTCATGTCTAATTACCAATGACATCCCACTCCCACATTCCTAACCATGCCCTGAATTTATCTGCCTTCCTTGTGAGGCCTCTTGCATTGGAACAAATACAGTTTAATTTAAAACAGAGCTACTGCGCACTCTGCTTTGTTTTGCTTTCCCTGCTTGACTTATTCCTTTCATCAACTGTACTAGTCTCAGATAGAAAAGAGATCAATCTCCCTAGGTCCCACCTCACCCATCTTAAGAGTTTAAATCCTCTCAGCAGCTCTAGCAAATCTCCCTGCCAGTTCCACTTCCAATTCAGGTCATACCAGCTTTCTTATACAGGTCACTTCTACCCAACAAGAGATTCCAGTGATCCAAAAAGGTGAACCCTCCTCTCACACCAGCTCCACAGCCACACATTCTTCTACTCTATTCTCCTATTCCTATCTTCATTAGCTTGTGGCACCGGGAGCCATCCAGATATCACTACCCTAGAGAAGCTCCTTTTAAAATTCTTGCAAAACTGCCTATATTCTACATTCAGAAACTCATCCTTTTTCCTTCCTACATCACTAGCTCCAAATGTGTACAACAACCTCCTGCTGGTCCCATTCCCTTTTGAGAATGGTCTATACATTCATATATTCTTGATACAGGCACCAGGGAGGTAACAACACATTCTGACTGGTCACCGCCAGCTGCAGAAACAGTTGTGCCTCTGACTACACGGTCTCCTATCACAATCGATGGCTTTGAATCCGATGTACCCCTTGCTCCATTAGAGCCAGTCTCAGTACCAGGAACTTGGCTGTTCGTGCTCCATTCCCCTAAGAGTTCATCACCCCCTACATTTTCCAAAACAGCATACTTGTTTGAAATGGGGATAGCCACAGGAGACTCCTGCACTACCTGCCTCCCTCTCCTACCTTTCCTGGAGGTAACCCATCTATCAAATTGTATCGGTGGGTATTTCCCCCCTTCCTATAACTGCCATCCATCACACCACCAGCTCCTGTAAATTCCTCACTGCTTCTAAATGACCCTCCAACCAGTCCCTGCAATCTGACGGATTCACATCCAAATACTTACTGTCGACATCATCAGTAACAAGGAAACACTCCCTAATCTTCCTCATCCGACAGGAAGAGCACATCACTCTATTGCAGGCCGTCTTTGCACTTAAATCTGCAGAACCAGAAAATAGCAGCCTTCCTGCCCAAAAGACCTGCTCCAGGCTAACTTAGTACCTATGATTTATAGTTTCAAATTTCCATCAAGAGACAGATGTCTATAAAACAGAACTAATAAGAACCCACTTTACTCACTACTGTAATTTAAATTAAGATTACACTTGAACCATGAACTTATCTGCTCTTGTGCTGTGAGGATATTCCTGGAAATACGTCCAGGTTCTGCAAAAAGGTCTGCAGTTTTCACTACTTGTTCATTTTCCTTAGATACGCAATGTCGAGAAATACCTAACAAGCATCAAAAAGCAATAGCTGTGCATAGTCACTGCTGTGTGTCAGACAGCAGTGTAGGTTTCTTTCACTGTCTCTGACCATGTGGTCTCTGCCTTTGTCTCTCTTCCTCCTTTCTAAAGTGCCATTGTTTTGGCTCCCCCTCTTCCCCCAAATTCCAAAACAATGCAACAGCTTATCAAACAGTAATTACTGCTCCTGGAATTCAAAGAAATCAGCTCCAACACCTAAATTACCTCGAAGTAGTGCTTACAGCCACAAATTTTTCCCCATCCTCCATCTTGGATTACCCAAAATCCTTTCCTTGATTCTCTTTTAGTTCTGGAAATCAAAAGGATCAGGAGGAAATAGGAACTGAGAACTGAGTTAGATGATCAGCCATGACCAGTGAACAGCACAGCAGGCCTGAAGGTCCTACTCCTGTATTTCTATTTTAAATTCCACAATTGAACAACTGCATTTAATGAGTTATAAAGGATTATAAAACAAATTTTTCACTATTGTTCCAAACCCTTCCCTCACAGAAGGCCCAACAAAAATAACACAAAGTGTTCCTTAAATGATGTCAAAGTACAAGCTGCCAAACCCCCTTGGAACTAAAGTTTTGAAAATGTCAAGACAAATGGAATAGCAAACCATACAACTTTTGGCATTCACTAAACACAATTAAAATCATTCCACCAAGAGGAGGAAGACATTTTAACTAATGCTATCCACTTTTAAAAAAAAAGCACATCTTAATTTCATCACCAGGATAAGAACATAATAGGAGCAGGAGTAGGCCATCTGGCCCGCTCCGCTATTCAATATGATCATGGCTGATCGTTTCGTGGACTCAGTTCCACTTACCCGCCCTCCCACCATATCCCTTAACTCCTTTAGTGTTCCAAAAATGAATCTTTGAGCTTTAAGAACATTTACTGAAGCTGGGAATTCCACTGATTTACAATCCTCTGGGTGAATGAGTTCCTTCTCCATTCAATCCTAAATATGCTCCCCCAATTTTGAAGCTACGCCCTCCCGTCCTCGTTTCAGCCACCCATGGAAACATCCTCTGCACGTCAATCTTATCCATTAATTTCAGAATTCTGTTTATATAACATTCCTCCCCCACCCATTCTTCTAAATTCCAGTTAATATAATTCTTGCCTACTAAGTGCCTCCTTGTAAAACCCCATCAACTCCAGAATCAACCTAGTGAACTTCCTCTACACCCCCTTCAGTGCCAGTACATCCTCAAGCAAGGAGACCAAAACTACATGCAGTACTCCAGGTGTGGCCTCACCAGCACCTTGTACAGCTGCAACATAACCTCCCTGCTTTTAATCTCAATCCCTTTAACAATGAAGGTCAAAATTCCATTTACCTAATTACTTGTAGTACCTGCAGACCTTCTGTGATTCATGCACAAGGACACCTCCTGAGGGTAACAGTTAAAAAGGACTATTACGTGAAGGGTAAAAAGTTGCAGCATCTGCACAGCTACTGCCTTTTGCTGCTTGAGTTCAAGCATTTCTTAGATGCACACTGTACAGAAAAGTGAACAAAATGAGATATCGCAGCAGACCTTTTGAGCAACCCGGTGTGGAAGAGCTCACAGCACAAGAGCAGATAGGTGCATGGTTCAAATGTAATCTTGCTTTATTTTAAGTCTACAATAATGAGTAAAGTAGGTACTTATTGGTTCTGTTTTATTGAGATCTGTCTCGATGAAAATTTGAAAACATATATCATAGGTATTAAGTTAGCCTGGAGCGGTTTTTTTTGGGCAGTAAGGCTGCTATTTTCTGGGTCTGCAGATTAAGGTGCAAAGATGGCCTTCAATACTCAAAATGAATAATATGATTCTGCTTGTCTTCATTAGACAAGTCTGATACCAGACTCAAATATGGCTTGAGATAACAACATTATTTGAAGTGTTCTTTCAAACCTAAGGTTTGACTTTACTAAGGATTCTGGGTAATCCAACAGAGTGGACAGGGAAAGGTGTTGTTTCTGTAAGAGCTCCTTTTTCTGAGGTAAATTGGGCATTGGAGTGGATTTCCTTGAATTCCAGGAGCAGTAATTACTATTTGATAAGCTGTTGCATTATTTTGGACTGTGGCAGGGCAGCTGGGAGTGGGGGTCAAAACAATGGTACTTTAGAAAGGAGGAAGAGAGACACAGGCAGAGACCACATGGTCAAAGACAGTGAAAGAAACCTACACTGCTGTCTGACAGCAGTGAAACGGCACAGCTACTGCCTTTTGCAGCTCGAGTACAAGTACTTCTGGACATCGAAGTGCATCTAAGAAAAATGAACAAACAGTGAAAATCACAGCACCTTGTCAAAGACCTTTTGGAAATCTAGGTACACCACATCTACACTGCCCCCATTGTCCACCTCGTTCGTAATGTTTTCACAGAATTCCAAAAGATATGTTAAGCATAACCTGCCCTTCATGAACCCATGCTACATCTGCCCAACAGGACAATTTCTATCTAGATGCCTTGTTATTTCTTCCTTGATGACAGACTCAAGCATCTTCCCCACTAGGTGGTTAAGCTAACCTGTCTAGAATTCCCCATCTTTTGTCTACCTCCCTTTTTAAACAGTGGCATCACATTTGCTGTTTTTCCACTCTGTTGGATCTGCCCCGGAGTACGACAAATCTTAGAAAATTACCAGTGCACTTACTATTTCTCGCACCATCTCTTTTAGTCCCCTGGGAGGCATTCCATCATGGCCAGGAGACTTATCTATCCTTAGCTCGCCTAAGGCTACCACTTCTATAATAATGATCGTTTTCAGATCTTCACCTACCTTTGTCTCTGTCAATTACTGGCACGTTATTAATGTCCTTCACTGTGAATACCAACAATACCTACTTAATGCCTTGGCCATTTCATATCCTATAATTAAATGCCCCTTCTCATCCTCATGTTTAGTTTAGCCACTTTTTCATTTTATATATATTTATAGAAATTTTTGCTGTCTTCATATTGTGCTAGCTTTTTTCTCATGTTTTATCCTATTTTCCTTTTAGTGGCTCTCTGTTGACCTTTAAAGTTTTCCCAATTTTCCAGTTTCCTGATGTGCTTGGACATTTTGTATGGAGATTTATAGACAATATAAAACAAAAACTGGAGCACTCAGTTAAAAAGAGACATCAAACTACACTTTCAAATCCTAAATGGTCACGACAATGAAACTAAAGCTCCACTGCATGCAGAGAACAGTGCAGTTGTTTCTGTAGACTCGACCGTTCAAGTCCAACAGTAGTATAGTAGGCTACTATGGGGACCAGGAACATCCCCACAGGAGACACATTAAGGCTGTTAGAACTGTAAATCCAAATTAGCGGAATTCATCCACAGGATCAGTATAAGTAAAACCCAGGCTTGGGAGTGAGACAGGAATATGAAGGATCAGTGTCCTTAAAACAGCTCCATGTATAAACTAGAGTAAATTTCTGTACCATACATTTGTCAAAAGTTTCCCTCCCTCAGTTTCCTGGAGCTACACTAACTGAAAATAACCTACTGGAAAAAACAGTGCTCTTTCACTCTGATCAACTGCATTGTACCAGAATAACTCGAGCATTTGCCATTGCAAGGAAACATGTAGAACAGAATTTAATGTTCAAAGACATGCTTGGAGGCAGGGTAGATGCAGGATGGGTACCCTAATCCTCTTCCCCAATTAGGCCTAGGGCAGGAGGCTTATGGACATCATTAAGTCCAGAGGAAAGGCTCATTCTCATTACTTTCAGAATCAAGAACATTGCAGTTAAAAGTGTGACTACTCCCTGCAGTTGAAAAACAACAATTTACACCAGGTCTTGCCATTAAGGGATGATTTACTTGACATTGTTCTTGAGTGGCATATGATTTATGGAGGAAGCGGCAGGGGGTTGAGTCTTGCGTGCATGCATGTGATGTCAAATCCTCTCTGAAAAGGAGAACTGTTCCCTTGTTCAAGAGCTTCCCTTGACACACTTCACAAGCAATGAGTGTTAAGTGATCCTCCAAAACTTGTAATTGCTTAATAAATTTAGATTGTTCACAGAAGTTGGTGTATTGCAATTCCATCTACTGTGTAAGAAACTCAAGAAAAAGAACCTGATACCAGAAGGAGTCTTAAAATGTTCAAAACACAGGGCTAACAAGTTGCATCCAGCCAGGTAACCATCACCTGTTGCCAAGATTAAATTTGTCCCCAGTTCCTTCTCTCACCCTTTGTCACAGCAAGAGCTGAATATATCTCTGAATAAAAGAATCAAGAGCATATCCTGGAGCATTCTATATTTTTAAGACAGTGAAGGATTGATGCTGGTCACCTGGGCAAACAGGGTTGGGGGAAAAGGTGGAATTTTAAACAAGTATCAGCCATGTAATAAGGAAGCAGGCTCTAGGAGCTAAATGATCTACTTCTCCTATTTCATAAGGATGCAATATATTGTGTCACTACATTGCTTCACATACGTGTTGAGACTTCCATGGAAAGACGGATCCTAATCATAGATTATTGGTGAAGCAGCAGGAAGAGAATTAACGCCCCTAAAAACTAATGCATTTATTGCTTATATTACTGAAGGTACCAAATGAAAATATGCTTATATGTTATTCTAAAGCTGCATGGAAAACACATGCAGCTATGTAACAGTAAATCTACCTTTCAAGGAACTTCTACAAAAACTTGGGAGTTGAAAAACTAAAGCCAGCTACCATTTTTAGTGTCATAGACAGTCTGACAATGGATCAGGACAATAGCATGCTTTCTTTCGCCATCTCATGGATGTAGATGCCATTGGCATGGTCAGTACTCACTTGGCACCCCTAATTCACATGGTAAAACATGTGTAAGCTCTGAAACCAACAAGGGATCAGGGTTTTTTTTAGACCGAGTTGTGTGAAATGTGCAAGGATTAAATGATCACAGTAAAGAATCCTGTAAGAGTAATCTTAACATGCAGAATTTCACAATCAAGTTGAGGGCAACAAACTAGTCTGAAACGGTGTCTTAAGCTTGAATAATGGCAATTTCACAAATATGAAGACTTGGAAAATTAGGTTATAACATTAAGACAGTAATTAGAGCAATAATTGCAGATATTTAAAAAGGAGATATTTCAGAGCTCAAAAAATTCCACTGAGGTTAAAACAGAAGAATACATCATCTCTGGCTATTAAATGATTAATAGCCAAGTGAAATAACAAAGGGACACAGCAATGATTGGGTAGGTGAAACAGCAAAGCACGATTAAATTTAATGGGGAATATTAGAAGCTATAAGAAATAGAAATCAAGAAAGGGAGGGAGGGAGTAGCTGTAATAAAATGTTAGTCCCTTAGAGCAGGTGTTCTCAATGGGAAACAATGAAATGGCTTGGGGGGGGGGGGGGGGGGGGGGGGGGGGGGGGGGGGAGAAAGAATAGGTTGAGCGTATACTCGGTCTTCATGAAGAAACAAAGATTCCAAGATTAGAAAATTATTAGGTAAAATGCATGGTTGTAATCTTAAATTCCCTCAACTCTGGGAAATACCTAGCAAATTATGAACTCATAAAACTCTCCCTATTTAAGGAACGGGAGGGTAGAAGAAATTTCATCTAATATTAGTTAAGAAAAGGCTAGAGGATGTAAAAGATAAAGTGGAAAGCAAGCTATCCTCCCCTCAACACAACTAAACCTTAGGTTTTTGTACTTTAAATCGGAGACATTTGCACAATGTGAGAAAACTACAGGTCGCTCACTTAGGAAAAGTATTCTTTATGCAGAAGCAGAGTGTGCATGAAGAAAGTCTGCATTCAGGTTCATCAAGTAATTAAGGAGACAAAAGTAATGCTGGCTTTTTAAAAATCAAAGGGGGATGGAGAATGGAAATAGGAAGTTGCTACAATTGTAAAGGACATGTGAATTTTTTCTGCTCTTCATACCTGGAGCACTGCATAATTATATTCTAGGAAAGATGGACTACACTCACATCAGAAACACTTCAGACAAGATTGAGGAGGTTGATTCCCAAGAATAAAAGAGACCCTTTTAGGACAGGAAGGTTGAACAGGTTGGGCCAGTGCCTGTTGAAAAATGAGAGGTGATCTTCTAGAAACAGAGATTCTGAAGCAGCCAGAGAGGACACTTCTCTCTTGTGGAGAAGTCAAGAATTAGCAAATGAGTTTCAACATGAAGAGTTCTCCAATTTGAAATGGAGCTGATTGATTCAGTGATGGAGGAACAGTGATTTATTTCCAATTGAGGGTGATACCCAACTTAGAGGTCTCTCTAATGACTGCTGAACTTGTCCTAAGTCAGAGGCGATCTCAGGTTGAAAGATGCTGTTGAAGGTGCTTAGCAAGTTGTTTTCAAGGATCTTGAAGTAAACAGCATAGCCACTGCATACTGGTGGTTGAGTGAATGAATGCTTGCAAGGCAGTGGATGGTGTGCCAATGACGCAAGTTGCTTTATCCTAAATGGTGCAAGCTTTTAGTACTGCTAGCTGTACCCATTCACGCAAATGAGTATTCCACCACATTTATGCACTTGTGTATACCCACATCGCAAGGACATCAGGGTTTAGAGGCAGTAGCTAACCATTACCTGAAGAGCAATTTAGATGGGTAATGAATGCTAGCACCGACTGGATTCTTCCACATGCAGGAAAAACAACTTTGGGGAGTCCAAGTCAGTGTTTTTGCCACAGAATACTAGTGTTTGGCTACAAGAGCAGGTCAGACTAATTTTTTTTGCATGCCCAGTTCAGTTTATGGGCCAAGCTGACCTCCAGGAGATTAACTTCTTTATTTCCTTGCTGTCAATGACATACATGGGTAGTAGTTAAAGGCTTTCAATGGTAGTCCATTACTTTTACAGCTATCACTCATCAGATGAAATGCTGCATTGTAATCTGAAGAGCTGCAAGTCTAACAGAACACAGCAATAACTGAACACCTCCAACTTTGAACTGAAGGTTGAAGTGAAGGTCACTGAAGCAGCAGCTACAGTGGTCAGGCTTGACCATTTTGCCCTCACAAGACATCTGGCCTCCAAAAAGCATAATCACTGCCTTTTAAAACTAGTTAAAAATGCCAGCCAATAGTGTTTTCAGTTTTACTAAGGTTTCTCATTACTCACTGTCAAGTGATACCTTGATAATCAAGAGCAGCACTCTCCCCTCATCTCTGGGAATTCAGATCTTGTGTTCATGTTTGGAGCCAGTCTGTAATAACATCTACAGCCGAGAAGCCCTTCTGCTCAGGTGAGTTGCAATCAGGTTATTGATTATTAAATGCTGCTCAATAGCACCATCAACAAAATCTTTTTATTTCTGAATAAGATGAGGCTAATGACATGACTATCAGCTAGATACAGATTCAATTTTCCCAGGTCTTTTCAGAATAGGAAATGCCGGAGGTATTTCCCAGCATCAGATAAATACCAATGTTCTTCACTGAACTGGAACAACTTTGAAGCACAGCTTGCCTATGGAGTAACTTCATCTCAGCAGAAGTTTACCAGGAGCATAGCCTTTGCTGTATCTAGTGTGCTCAGCAGTTTTGTGGTGATGTCCATTGTATTGAAATGGCTGAAAATCGGTTTCTGATGGTGGGGACTTGAGGCAAACACAAAGCATTTTTTTTGGTCTGTCTGCCTGAAGCAAGCTACAAACGGTTGAGTTTCAGTTTTTGTACCCAAATTCTCAGCTTCAAACCGATAGAGGTATTCATTGAGCCTACTCTTGAAAAGAAATGGTGTCATCATTCATGATTGGATGTGGAAGGACTGAAGAGCTTTGACCAGTTGATTGGAAAATGTCACACATTCAGTTGCCATATTGACCAGGCTACCTTTTTAGTGCATTTTATCAACTATAAGAACAGCATCAAGATGACTACAGAACAGAGACATAAAAGATGACAAAAAGAAAAAACTAGTTTTAAATTCAGTTACCAACATGGGAATTAGTTAATGCTCTGCCACACAAGGTCACACATTGATATTATGGCAATCCTCAAAATGCTACTTCCATAATTTGCAGTTAGGGAATAAAAGAGTATCCTAATCTGAAGCTAGCGCAAAAGACAAAAGTAGGAGGTCATCTGTTCTAGAGGCTGTGCTCAAAGAATCAAAATCATGTTTTGTTGGTCTTGCCCAAAAATACTCAAATTTGCCAGACTTGTCCTTAATGCAAACAAGAAAAAAAAAGCACCTAGAAATTTTGTCCAATGCAAATTTACAGCCTTGGATGTTTTAGCATGCAATTGGATTATCCCAAGAATCCACAAAGTCCTGCTTCAATTACAATCCTCAAAACAAAACCCTCCTTTGCAAAAAGTTTTTATTTCTTTTAATCCTCTTGAGTAAATCATGAAGTGCAACAAAATTAAGTAACACCCAAGAAATTTGAGACTAAAGTTTAAAACTAATATTTGGCAAAAAGCAGAAACATCACAGAAGTGAAAATCAAATATAAAAGCTTGAACACAAACTGAATGCAATGCTGGTGGGTTTGCTGACAGGAATATCAATGTGCGCCTTGGCAGGACACATTTGGAAAAGAAATTATTTAATAAAAAAACCCCAGTGATGTCAGTCTTGGGATTGGCAAACATTTTCATGATATGTGGAGGATATGCATTAGAGGAGAAATACCTATGATAAAAATTTCAAGGTAGTCAAGCTATTGTGTTGGAAGATAAATACAACTGATGAGTCTCCAGTACTCCAATCACTACAGTCCAATTTCTGCTATGGTATGGGCCTGGAAGTTCAAGGGGGCCATATTAAATCATGATCAAAGTATTTTCCTAATGCAGTTTCAGGTGAAGAGTTACACAGCCAATACAAAAAAATGTTCTGGAAGCTCTTTCCTGACAAAAACTAAAATTACAACATGAAATGGCTTCATCACATGCCATGAAAAGTAACAATATAAAAAAAAGTGATGAGCATATGCAGAATTCAATTTCAGGTTATGCAATATGCATACAGCCAGATTAAACATTTAAATACAATAGATGGTTTCTTTAAAAAAATTCAGACGCGTCACTGAACAAGAGATCAATGTAGACAATACACAGATCTTCAGCAGACAACCTTTGAATTGATTATAACAGCAAACCATCATTAGATGAGTTTGCAATTACCTTGGCTGCTTGATAGCTAGAAGATGCGTCACAAGGATCAAAACAAGAAAAATGAATATGCTCCAAGGAGTTCAGGAGTTGAAGTATTAACCTGAAAAGTTTATAGAAGCCAACTGAAAATCCTTTCAAAGTACATCAATTTAAAAATGATTTCTCACTGAAGGCCTTCCAAATGAGAAGACAGCAAATTCTTCTAGTCTTGCTCTTGAAAAAAAATCAGACAGGAATTAAGTGGAATTCTGCTAGGCCATTGAAGGTCCACTCTTTGAACCTTCACTACAGCTTAAGAAAAATTAAAGCTTTTGCTCTTGCCATGCCTTGTGTACTTTATAAGCAATAGCTTATATGATAAAAACTGCCCAATAACTGAAGGCAGAAGACATCTCAGCATAAAAGAATGAAATACACCATTGTGATAAGAGCACCTATCTTCCTTCATATAAAAGAAATCACCCAAGTGCATCTTCAGAATCCAGGAATTAGTCCTTTTGATCCTTTATGAAATACTTCACAAAAACAAATATTTTTCCCCCTTCATCATAAACGGTCACACCTTGGAAGTTTAATGTCGATAAAGCTCCATCTATGGGCAAAGCTGCTCAAAATCAATGCAGGGATGGCTCTAAGAATCCAAAAACTTTTCAGGGGCTGAAATAAGCATTTATATTAAAACCTTGAAAAGTGACAAATCTTCCAAATGACTTAGAAAGCATGCACAACACACACTGAAAGAATGTAACTTCAAACCACTTCAACTAGAATCTAGCTGATAGTTCAAAAAGGTACATTTGAATATTTCCATGCTTTTTAAAAACAAACAAAAAGTTTTGCTTTATTATGTACAATTTTTAAGACCATAATTTCAAAAAATTTAGAAAAATCTAAACTGCTTAAAAGGTTATGCCACACTGGAGTATTTTCCAAGCACTACCCAACTGACTAAAGAGCCCAAAACTACCACACAAAGGCTAAAAGTTAGAAGGTCCAAAGTTACTGGGGTATGGAATTTCATTGGTGCATGGAGGTTACCCACAATATAGGAGCCATCTAAATTAAAAAAAAACAATCTGGCTGATGCATGCATGCCTAAACTCAAGTGCCTTTATGGGTGACCTACCTGAAGATCATTTATTACCTGGAAAGACAAAATCCAATCTTACCCCATTGCGTTCATAGCACACACTGCCTGAAGTCTGACCAGGAGATGAAGGTTTCAGCCCAGATTTGTTCTCAAGGTTAAGGGGAGCAGCACAGACAACCTGGACATACCATGACATAACAAAGAATAATGTCAGGAGGGTATATGAAGGCTTTCCAGGGGTTGAAAATGCCACTGGTCAAGGCCCTAGGTCTCTATTTTTGGGTTTAGACCAGCAGAAAATATTCCTCCAATTTCTAATGAATTGGTTCAAAAACTGTGATGTTCTGTTAAAGTACTGGATTTTGGCCACAGAATATCTTATTCATACAGTAATATCTGGTAGCAGTAATTCAGTACTGAAACAGTAATATCAAATCTGCAATGGCCTGACAACCGGAATATATTGGCATGCCCATTTCTAAACCACTACATTCAACTTTTCAACCCCTGATTTCCAGCTGATTTGTTGGTTAAAAAGTCTTTCTTTTTAAAAAAAAAACAGGTCAGTGGTTGCTAAGAAACTATTTAGTTGCTGACACCAATCAATAGCAAAAAATTTACTCTTCTATTAAAAGGTAGCTTACTCACCATGAAGGTATAGTTTCCTTCCTTCAATCATGAAAATAAGTTATCCTCCACATACCATGGGAAAAATAGTGATACAATGGAATAGTCATTACAGTCATCCGTTCCTTCAAAAGGTTCCCAACAGGTTATACAAAGTTCCCTTCCATATACCCATATTTGCAGAAAATCCCTTCCAATTGGAGTATGATCAGTGTTATCAATTTCAAAACGTTCTTGACAGAGCAGGTCAGACCTGAGCTCATTGAAACTAAAATCATGAAAGCTACACAGCTTTCTCCTTCATGATACAAGATCCCAATTACTGAAATATGATCTAAATTGGTACACAATGAAGAAATACATAGTATTATTTTAAAAATGGAGGCCTTGAGAATATACTTTTTCATTAACTTCAATGATTTTACACCCCAAAAGTAAGAGATCCAATCAATTTACGTTTTTACAGGCTAGCCTGTCAAACTAACATCCCCATTAATGGCCAAATCACAGTATTTACAAAGTATGAAGATTGCATCATTGCAGTCCATAATCATCTCCAAGGAGACTTTTTTGAAAATCTAGGCAGAGCCACCTGGAATTTAGATATTATTAGGAATGAGTTAACACAAGCACATCTGACCAGAAAAACAAAAGGCACAATTGACTCACCCTGTTGGCTGATACTCAAGCCACAAGAATGACATTAACTAAATTACAGAAACTCTCATGTCTAAAACAACAGAACAGACCTAACAGCATGCAAACAGCTACTCTACCCTACCCCTTCATAATTTTAGTCAAGTAAATTCCCTATCAAACCCCACTAAGTTCAGAATGCAGATTAAAATTCTTGTGCATCACAATGCAAGTGTTCCACACTCTCTTGTGAACACTACAGACAAGGCCTTATTGGAGTGTAGAGTACAGCAAGCCTTTGTCCAGATTTCACAAGAGGGAAATCTTGACCAAGTACAACTGCAGACATTTTATTTTAAGCTGTTGAAAATAGCATTAACAAGAGTTAAGGAATGGAGAGAACAAAATACTCCTTTGAGAAAACAAGAGTATGACAAGGACCAAGACAAAACACTTAGAATAAACAAGATTCCTGTTTCCTTTATTCCAATAACCTAGAAATGGTGTTATAATAGTTTGATGATCAGCTGCAGGACTTTATCCTCATTAGATCATCTTTTCTTCAGTTTAATAGGATTAATGAGACTTCAAAATAAAAAGCTCTTTTATGTGCAGATCCGTCACTTGTGCTTGACTGATGTGTTGGGTTACTAGCTCAGGTATGTCATCTAAAACATCCTGGAGAGGCAAATTTTGTTTTAATTTACTGAAATCCAACCACAGTACTGCTTCTTATCCTCAAAAAGACAATCAACTTGCATCAGGGTCGAGAATACACAACACCTAAATCATGACTAGCAGACTAAAGCCTTAACCTTTTTCTCTACTAGTTTCTCATATGTCATCCTTATCTAGCCGATGTTTCTATGCAGGCAACTGTATGAATGGCATAGACATATCTGCCACTGAGAACCCCTGTGGAACACCATATGCCAGATCAGCACGATAACCGATTTGTTAACAACGATAGCATAGCAACATAAAAGACAACTAATATGCACTAGCCAAGTACACTTATGATTGGTTTTTAAAAACTGGCTGTACTGTAGAGAACCTAGAATTTCAATTTTAATCTGACATTTCAGGTTTGGACACAAGGTTGAGAAGTTTTATAGGTTCTTTCCTCAGTTTATTGTAGGTTCTCTATGGTCATCTATTCACAAAACAATATGATTTGTTGCATTTTTGTCTGCTTTAGTACAGGAATATCAAATGACTGGAGGTGGGGTAGAGAACAGGGCAGGAGGGAAAAGGCCATTAGGGATCATAGGAATACCCATTTACTTTAATAATCTCAAAATGAGAAGCCTCAAACTTGTTTTGACTAGAGGATAACGAGAGCAAGCAAAGTTTGCAATACTGAAAATATCTTCCTCCCCTGTTGGATTGGCTGCTCAAACAGGAAGCTAGCTGTAAGAGGCAACCTGTTCTTTTCCACGATCCTACCCCTTTAGTGGAGGTGGAGATCTTTTCCATGATCCTCCTGCTTTAGTCTTAGGCATTGTTCAGAAAGCAGCCCTGCTTTTCATATGAGATAAAGTTTACGGTGGGAGTTAAGAGGAGGAAAAAGGGAAGATAGGCTCGGTTTCAAGCAGAAATTTTAAAAAGCTTGGTGCAATTGAAGGTCAAATTCCTTGGAAAAAGCCTATCCTTTTGGTTATTTTAAACTCTGCATGCCTGCAGAAATAGAGGTCCAAATGTCAGGCCTATTCAGACCCCACCATCCACGTGCTTACAGACTGTACATTTATACAGCATAGTCAATAAGACCGATGTGTGTAATATTCTAACTTTTTTGGGCCTCGAACGTAAGCAATATGCCTAGCAGAGAAGCAGCCCACCTGCAAATTGTTTAACAAAAAAAAAAAATAAATTTGCTTCTGTTAGTGAACGACAGTGTGACAGTCATATCCATAAGCTGTAGCACAATTCCCACAGTGAAGATGGTCCAATGTTCAGTGAGCAAATGATGTTCTAACGAGAGACAATTTAAAACTCCCCTCTTCCAAAAATACCCACTTCCTTTAAAGAAAAATGAGAAATTTGGACTAAAAACAGTGGCGGTGATCCTGGTTATGTCATAGAAGAATTAATATTGTTTTTGCAAATGTCAGTTGCATAATCACACTTCTGAAGAGCTCTTTGTTCACTTGACCACAAGCCTTATCACCTACACCAAGGGTTTGTGCCCAGAATTTTTGAATTTCTCTATACACACTTACCTGACAAGATCTTCACTATTGAAATGCAAACATCTCTCTACAGATTTAGATTTGGATACAATTTACATTGAGTTTGACCACAACACTTTATGGAGATTCTGTTCAGTTATTTTCATATGCATGTAGACACATTAGAAGTGTCCTCTCTAAATCAAAAGTAGTTTAACTTCTGACATTCCCAATTTTCTAAAAAGAAAGTGGAGAAATCTAGGAGGGCGGCCAAGGTCTTTAGTACAGGTGTTCTACAATCAAGAACAATGTCATAGCACCTTAGATTTCCACCCCAAAACTTCAAACACGACAGACTGAAAATTCAAGAAAATCCACTGGGCACGCCCAGCAAGGATAAGCTAAAAGTATGATACTACTTTGGACTCAAGTATTTGCACTATAAAAGAACTAGAGAACAGGCGCAGGAATAATAAAAGCCCCAGTAATGAGAAGCTAAACAGAATGATTCAGAATAGCAAAGGTGCTTATTTCAATGGTAAGAGAACTGTTACGAAGTAGGAAGATGCTAAAAGAGCTTTGACAGCAATATTCAAAACTCTTACCAGAAATTATAAGTCTACTTGGGACAAATTAAAGCAAGATGAATGGAAGTGTAATTCTATTGATGACCAGACAATACAACCCAAAAACATGAACAAATTGGAGGACTGACTGGAACCAAAAGGATGAACAACATGCGACCGAGGGACTGAATAGTTTCTAACATCTCTCTGATGGTGATTATATAGTTGAAACTATATCAGAGAACAGATCATGAACGGAGTAGAAAACCACTTACAAAAGGAACAACTACAAAGCAGAAAAAGGCAAATCATCCTGGAACTGATTCAACAGAACATTGGCAGATCAGTTGGTTGTCAATTCTGACTCTTCCATCAACCGCTCCCACTCAAAAAAAACTTTAAATCTTTCCCACAGTCTTGGTTTAAATTTGAAGCTGAAGTTTGGTTAGTTAGGAGCTCCTTTAAAAAGGTGTAACTCAAACAATGAATTTAGTCAAAAGGAAAACAGAAGAGCCAAGATGGGGAAAATTCACGCACACAATTTCCCAGGAGTAAGTCTGGATGAATATGATAAGAGGAAGAAAGGGAATGGAGTGCGACAATAGAAAAGGCGGGCGAAGAACATCACCAGTGCTTACTTAGGTTAATTGAGTCAGAATGCAGTTATTGACAACCCAAACAAAAAAGAAACAGGAGTGCTATCGGGTTTCTTCTGATATAACTTTGATATGACGCGTCTTACACAAAGACTTTTTGCTTCCAAGTTTGCACAGAACAGGGCCATCAGGATTTGAGAACTTGGAAACAGCAAACACGTCATTCCTTTGTTTCAAAGCACAGATGTCATTTGGGGCTTTACACATGTGAAATTAGACCAACATATGTCAAGACACCAAACCAGACAATTTTTCTTTGTCTGCATCTCCCATGTAGTGGTACTAAGTGTTTTTTCAAAACAGTACAAACTCAAAACTCAACATTCCACTTGAGATTTATTGGTTTAAAAGGGGTGACCAATGGTATGTGGAGAACAAAGTTTAAAGCAGCAACCTTTACACCCACCCCCACTTATGAAAGTGTTAACATTTGGGATTTGAGAAAGATCAGTCTTGCTGCATGCTTCCTCAACATTCAAATTGATTTTAAAAACTGGTAAAAAAAAAAGTGACTTTTTAAAAAGTAGAGACACTGGATGTAGATATGACATTCATACTAGACTCCGGATATAATATTACAGAATACAACTGTAAACATTTGATGGAGAAATCAATTCCCAGGTTTTCTAAAAAAAATCTAGTTATGAAACAATGTTGAAAAGACACTTCCAGATTATTCTAACATGAATGATTCTTACCTGTCCTGTAATCCTTTCTTCAGGCAAAATTTCAGGCTTCACTTTTAGCAATTTCACAGCAATTGGTTTTCCAGTCCGTCTGTCAGAAGACACTTCAAATTCCACATCATCTGCAGATCAATTCAAATCAACCATTACCCAGCTTCTACTAGGTCAAGTGAGAAAGTTTATAGTGGACATACAATGGAGTCAGGTCAGTTCATGCTGCTTATCCTAAAATGCCCTCGAGAAGGAGGAGTCACCCCAACCCAATGCAGGTGATGTATGTAGTTAAATACAGTTAGGGAACATCAGGATTTAAACCAAGTGACAGCAAAAGAATGTTGATATTAGTTCTAAGCTCCACACCATTCAGACTTGGAGCAGAACTTATAGGTGGGTGTTCCATGCATCTGCTGCCCTGATCCTGTCACATGGTACAAGTTTGGAAAGTGCTGTTGAAGGAACTTTGGTAAGTTGCTCCAGTGCAGCTCGAGGTTTGTACCACACTGCGACCAGAGTTGTGAAAGCACACAAAGAATGCAGTGAGCGAGGTGCCAATGAAACAGACTACTTTGCCCTAGATGATTTTGAACTTCTTGAAGACAATAGAGTTTCACTCATCCAGACAAATGAGCAGTAACTCATCAGTCCTAACCTGGACCTTTGAGATAACGGAAATGCTTTGGGGAGTCAAGAGATGGGTTACTCACTACAGAATTCCGAGTCTAACCTGCAATTGTAGCTGCACATTTAGTTGGCTCATTCAATTCAGTTCCTGGTCAATGGTTTATCTCCCTGCACTCCACACCAAAAGGATGTTGATACCGGGACGTCCAAAAATGTTAAGCGCTACTTGGTGAAAAATGACACCTTTCAATTTTCTGACGATCTGACAGACTGGATTTGGATTGGCTTTGCAATGCATACACAAAATACCTCTGGGTAATTTTCTATAGCATCAAGCAGATATATCACTGTTGTAGGGGTATTGGAAACATCTTGGTTCGGGACACAAAGTAGGTTAAAGCACCAAATTATTGCCAGGGCCCACCATCTTGGCAATATTCAGTACCTTCAGTTGTTTCTTAAACTACATGGGCTAAAATGAATTTTTTGAAGACAAGCAACTGCGATGATGACCACAAGGTTGTCAAGGTAGATCATGCAGTCATGTTCAAACAGAAATGCCAAATGTAAGTGCTTCAACCTCATCTCTCAATGCATGTTTGGGTTCCACTATTACAGAATGGGAATATTTGTGAAATATTTGGCTTCCATAATTATTTCATTGTCCATCATAATTTCCGACTTGATGTGGGAGGACTGCAGTTTACCTCTGCAAATCTGCAGGAGGTTTGAAAAGTCAGCCATTACTAAATTTTCCATCAGCGTTGGTATGTTTAGTATGCAAGTACCTACAATGGTAAATCATTCAAATATGGCAACTGAACCATATGATTCTTTGTGTATATAAAACATGGAAAGAGGTCTTCAGCCCATCAAGTTCACATAGACCCTCTGTACAGTATTCCACCTGGATCCATTCCCCAACTTATCCCTGCAGCCTTGCATGTATCAAGGCTAATCCAACTCATCTGCACATTCCTGGACACTACAGGCTAAAGTTTAAGTTTGCTTGCTGAGCTGGTAGATTTGTTCTCAGATGTTTTGTCACCACACTAGGTTAACAGCGAGCCTCCGATCAAGTGCTGGCGTTCTGTTCCGCTTGCTATTTATCCGTTTATGTCTGTTGTGATATATGATATCACTTCCGGCTCTTTTTCTCCATGTGGGATCCACATCCATGTGTTTATTAATGGAGTTCCAGTTTGCATGCCAGGCCTTTAGGAGGTCACTTGCGTCTTTTTTTAGCCTGTCCCAGGATGGATGCATTGTCCCAGGTGAACTGGTGTCCCCTTCGTCTGTATGGATACGAGTGATAGTGATATCATCCAGACTAAGACACAAATAGCAAGCAGGACAGAACACCAGCGTTTCATTGGAGACTATGTTACCTAGCGTGGTGACAAAACGTCTGAGAACAAATCTACCAGCTCAGTGAGCAAACTTACAACCTGAGCTACAAATCTTCTGAAAAAAAAAAATCGCAAACTACAGGATAATTTAGTTCACCTAACCAGCACACCTTTGGGTTATGGTAGGAAACCAGAACATCTAGTAGAAATCTACACAGACATGGGGAGAACAAAAACTCCAGAGACAGACCCTACCCAAAGGCTGGAATCAAACTTGGGAGCCTAGTGCTGAGAGGCACAGTGCCAATTACTGAACTGCCATGCCACTGTTCTGCGAGCGTTTAATCACCGATTTGTGTCTTAATGTTCCAAGTATTCATTACTGGGTCATGGATGTCACTACGTGGGCCAGCATTTATTTCTCAGCCTAAGTTACATTGGGAAAGTGGTGATGAGGTGCCTTCTTGAACAGTTGCAGTACTTGCGCTAGCTATATTATTGGAGGGTAATAAAACACTAGCGCAAGACCAGTTGGGCTGAATGGCCTGTTTAATGCCATATTTTCTACATAATCAAATTGGCTCTATTGCAAGTTATAATATTCTTCTCCCACCATTAACAGATTGAGGAACTTTGCATATTACATTGAGATGTTAGTTTTGACCATTTTACAGCTTGCAAAATAAGAGACATGGCCAAATATTTTATACCTCCAACCTCAATACTCGTGCAAATTTTTCTTTTAGAAAATGCAACCTGAAATAACAGCAAATGACTTAGTAGCATGATGGATGCAACAATTAATGGATATACGTGGAATACTCGATTGTATCTGTTTTTTACTTTTCAGGTCTGCTAAACAAACATTATGCAAGAACGGCAATACTAAGGAAGAGTTTTTTTGTTTTGCAGCAATTCCTATTGTAATAAATCAATGCTGCCATAAGCCATGTTTTAATGCTTATGGCAGCATTGGTGTTATTTCATGATTGTCCACATTCTAGAAGTAGCAGGTATTCTTGCTGAAAATCAACCTAAACTAGTCAAATTGAATGAATCTGAAAACAAGTTATGGTTTCACTTGTTATATAACTGCAGAGTTCCGTTGCAAAGAATCAGTTTTATCCCAAATATACTAAGTTGCTGTAAGAGAGGTTGAACTGGTACAGAATACACTCGAACCGTGAATATTTCTTACCTCCCACTTTGAGATCTTGGAGATTCCCACTATATTGAGAGCAATGGAAGAACAATCTGGCTTGACGTTCAGTGCACTGGATAAAGCCATATGATGCCAGCAGCTTCTCAATGATGCCTGTTTCACGCAAGGATCCTGAGGTACCATTAGCAAAACCAGAGTGACCATTGTTATGCAAGAGGTTCGGATCAAAGCTCATCTGTTTGGGGGCAAAAAAGGTATTTTTCCCAAGTCAACATCTGAGGAAACATGGATCTCAAATATCTTTTAATAGCCACTAGAAATCCGAAGCACACTGTAACTAGAGGGATCATTTCACTGAAAGAAATCAGGACTACATTTTCCAAGTAATAACTCAAGCACTGAAGATTTAAATATTAATTTTACCAGAACAGTGAACTGCTGAAATACTCAGTCAAACAAATAATTCAAGCATGAAGTACATCAAATGCAAATTTTTAATATGCTCATGCAGAGACAAAATAAAACAGTTAAAATATAAGTACAGAAATTGTTCGTGGCATGCTGGGTCACAAAGTCAAATTAGTCAGCTCAGTACTTAGGTTACTGCAGTTTAGAGAAGAGTTTAACTAGTTGCCTTTGTAACTAAAGGATGTGGTAAAGATTTTAAGAAAAAAAAAGCATTGATGAAATTGTTAAAGTTTCAAATAGCAAGACATACTGAGTTGGTATATCAGTGCGTGTGAATATTATTTCGGCCATTGACAAGTCTAAACATGCAAATTTCTGACAACTCTTTAGTTTTACATGGAGATCATTTCATGGATACCTCACAGCTTCCTCGATCTAAAGAGGAATACAGAACTAAAAAAGTTTGAAAGATTTAAGTACTGAAAAATATACAGACAAATAATAATATTTCTCCAAAAAGAAAGATACCTCAAATCATTAAAATTGAGAACTTTGATTAAAAATACGTTGCCGCTCAAAGTACAAAAAAAAAGGCTGAAGATTTACCCAAAACCAATACTGCAACAAGTCCAAGGATTAGCTAGAAGTTCAACATGCAGCTATATTAAATAAGTATTCATTTAAGAAAACAAAAGCAGATTTTAGTTATGTTAAAAATGTACCACAACACATCTAAAAACAAAGTGAGAAAATAGCGAATGCTTCCTAAGCAAGATCAAATTTTAGGATCACAAACTGCAAGATAGCAGCTGCTGTGAAGCTTAGACTAACTTTTGATAGCAGAGAGACTCTTTTTGATCCGCACTTTTTTTGGTGGAGGACAAAGCCTATTGCATTGCTATCATGCCTAACAACTGCTGCACAAGACTTGCAAATTCACAAACTTTTTGTCCCCCCCAAGACAATTTAATTTTTTTTAATGCACTGATAATTGAGGCATTTAAATTGAGTCACTGGAAAAAAGTTAACCAGCAACCCATATCTTGTGCAGAGGGCAGGTGAGCCCTGGATTTGCATCTCCAGTTCTGGCAAATCTCAAAGGAATTAGAACATGCAAATTGTTCCTGCTCGAATATTTAAAATCATACTCGATTGGACAATGGCATCTTTGAAACTTCAAAAAGGTAAAAAGTCCTACAATATTTAACTTAAACCAGCTCAACAGACTAGCAAACAGATCAGGTTTCAGAGATATTAATTATGATTGTTTCATTACAATAGAGGTATTTAAATATACCTTTAAAAAACTTTCTATTCCCAAGCTAAATCTCAGCTAAACTTTTTTTTAAAAAAAAAAAGTGCCCTAGACCCAAAACATTGATATAAACCGTTCACCAAATCTGCTGACTCAAACAGTGGGGTTTCAAACAAATTAGCTTTCCAGCAATGTTGTACATTGCTCTTTAATTTCCCATCTGCTGTTGGTTTGAAATCCATGACCCTAATAAAAGAACAGAGTCAGAATATGGAAACAAATTCTTTGGTCCAACTCTTGCAAGTTTCCCCTCTATCAAATTTCCCTAGTTCCGCTTGCCTATATCCCTTTCCAAATATATCTTTTAAATGTTGTAACTGTACCTGCATTTACCACTTCCTCTGGCAGTTCATTCCACATACAAGTGATGCTTTGTGAAAAAGTTGCCGCATAGGTCCCTTTTTAAATCCTTCTCCATCTTTAAAATATACCTCCTAGTTTGGAACTCCCCCAGCCTAGGGAAAAGACCTTGTTATTCATCTTATCTATGTCCCTCATGATTTTATAAAATCAAGGTCACCCCTCAACCTCCTATGCTCCAGTGGAAAAAACTTCCCAGCCTCTCCCTATAAACTCAAACCCTTTAGTCCCAGCAACATCCTGGTAAATCTTTTCTGAACCCTCCAATTTAATATCACCATCTTTCAAATGTTTTAAGGAAATACAGTTATGTTCCATATAATTCTAATTCAGGCTTTCAGCTCAAAACAGACACTGGAATCAATGCCTTCTTTATAACAATTCAAGTTATATTTAATTTAATCGAGAGAAAGGTCAGCACTTTGCATTCTGTACAAATAAATAGTGATGCCATGACATCAATATTTCCAAATTCATATTTTAAGAAACATTAGGCTTCAGGTCATGCAAGTTCATTTACTCCCTAGTCAAGCCAAATTGTAATGCTACTGTTACTACATGCTGTTAGTAACACTAGTTAGGATCACTAGTCAATTCTTCCTCACTTACTGATCTTTGATAAAGAGGGATTCTCTTCTGTTTTTTAGCACTGATTGAAGCAGAACGTGAAGTTGAAAGAGGGCGGGAGCGTGTGCTAGGAGTTGGAGGAGCAAGATGCTCTGAAGACATTGCGTAGAGACTCTCCATCTGGTGCATGAAAGTATAGCATTATAGAACAGATCTATAAAAGGTCAGTTGACAACTACACTAATTAATAAGCTTCAATTCTCTTCAAAGCGGGAAAACAGCTAAGTTTCTATATCAAGGCATCACAAACCACTGCAAAAATCTCTCTCCATATAAATTACGAGAGGATGCAAACGCTGAAACTAATGTGATACAACTGTTTGAAACAGTTATCTACATTGTGCCAACAAGCTAATTTGGAGAAGCTGGGTAGTGAGGGCAGCAAGGTTCTTGTTTCATTCCTCAACCTATTAGGTTTTATAAACTAAGGGTGCCACATGGAAACTCAGTGGCCTCGACAATGATTCAGGCAAAAGAGAAACAAAGTGGCAATGCTTTTGCCCATCAGCATTATATTTAAACGGATCTGATGCTCACTTGAGCAAGCACTCTGGGATTTTGCACCCAAATGCAGAAGGAGCTGTTAAGAGGAAAAAGAAGTAGCTTCTTTTAAACCGATCATTTCAAATGCCTCTGCAGTTCATCCAACTGTACAGCTTTAACACAAATGTTTCAAGTCACAACTACTGAATGATGACTTGTGTATGAACTTCAACTGGCACCTTGCTTCCTGTTAAAATGGCTTGTCCCACATACCTTGGGAGCAACATGAGCCACAACTTCACCCCAATTCTGATGATACCCTCAAATTACTAATGCCCAGCTTACAGATTTTCACAAGGTGGGAGGAGTGCCCATAGTGTGGACATAACAGCTTCTGGGGAGTTTGCTGCCAAATTGTACAGAACATATCCCAACATCTGCCAGGATAGCTTAATTGGAAGGGATAGTCAGATCTCCAGGTCTACTTAAATTCAATTCAAAAAGAATGAAGTGTAGTTTGATCAATATCTTGCACTTTTAAATTTCTAAAATCTCCAACAACAAATTAGAGAATGGTTGACAAGATATGTACAATTCTGTGGCTCAAAATTATAGCTTATTTAGAATAACTCAACTGGAAGAATTGAAAAGCAGGCTGTGCTTATTAAAACTCAGGGAAGGCTCATTAGAACATCTCTCTCTTGCCCCCTGCCCCTTGCAAATCTGCAGCTGCACAAGGGAAATGCTTTCAGTGAAAACTTTCAACATGTTAATCCATGTCACTACCATATAACACCTTTGTGAACATGGGAAAAAAATAGTGCTGGTTTAGTTGAGCAACTCTTCTTAGACATAGGTCAAAAAGCAAAATCCAACAGCACACTTATCCAAACAGAAACATATATATAGTTGGTGCACTGTTACAAACTAGGAAGGGTGTGGGTCAGAAACTGACTTTATGATCAGGTGATCACCTGCATAAAAAGTAACCATACAACATTACTACTTAACTACACTCAGTCACTAGTTATTGTTCTGTTAGACATAGCTCCAAGACGACATTAAAAAAAGGTAAAAGCGGGGCAGTTGGAGAAATGACATTTATCTCTGATATTCAATTGAGTTTTAAGTCCAGGTCCAAACTGAATGGGTTTAAGAGGTTTTTCTGATGGTTGTAAACATTTTAGCTCAAGTTCAGAATCACTGAACCCTACACTGTGGAAGCAGGCTATTCAGCCCAGAGTCCACAGTGACCCTCTGAAGAGCATCCCACCCAGATCCATTCCCCTACCTTTCCCAAGGCTATCCCATTTAGCCTGCACATCCCCAGACGCTATGCTGAGAATATCTGGTTCAACAATTTCACACTACACCCACTGCTATTAATTTCAGGCAACAGGCGTTGAAAATGATTTGTTATCCATTAATCACTCCTATCATTTACAGTCATGGTCTTTTATCACATCCTCCACCATTCCCTTGTTTATAACCTGCATTTTTTTCCAGTTCTCGCAAGAAGTGTCAGCAAACTAAAGCCTACTTTTCTCTCAGCATGCACAATATTTGCAATTCTTAAAACCATTAGAAGATTTTTGAAAACTTAAAATCTGCCGAAATCCTGAGGGACATACCCACTTGGCAAAAATATTTTAAACAACGAGATATTAAAGGGAATTTCAGTTACTAGTTTCTGGATTTGAATCATTCATGTGGCAGCATGCCACATCATTAATAGTAGTTAACAGCCAGGGAAGATCAGACTGCACAGTTCATGAGTGTATTACATGCCAAGGAAGTTGTTTCAAGCGCTGCAAAACAAAAAAAGTATTGATGTCAAATCCTATTTACACTTTATTTTGGCCAAGATCAATAGACAGTATTAAACAAACGTTAAAATTTGTATCTCCAGTATAACAATACAAGTCCTGAACAAATCAGAATAAGTTACACAATGCAGTGATTGTGTGTACCATCCACAATCTCAACCACTTCAGTTCCATATTTAAAAAGGATTTGTCACTTACAACTCAAAAGCCACTAACCATGAGATTTCTGCATTTCTAAGTTACTATTTGTAGCCTGGCCCATCACAAACTATTCTGCAACTTGTGCAGCCAACACAAGGTAAAAGAACTAAATCTGATTTTCCTTCAACTCTTTGCAATTGACACCACACAAAACAAAGATTAAAAACTAAAGTGGGCTCAGGAACCAACAACTCTAGTTTGTATTACTTCACTTGAAGGACACTTCAATGTTTTTTTTTCTGTCATCACTGTTACAAGACCATTTTAACCATCTACTTGTGCTGTCAAGCTATGAAAAGAGTCATCCTGAACAAGCTACGAATAGCATATAATTGCAACAGAATAGATGCTATTTCTATTTGTACTCCAACCTTCTTTGTTTGATAACTGTTCTTGAAAGCTTTTAATGATTTACTAGGAAGAATATATGACACAACGTACATAATGCATGACTGCAAGTTTTCTATAAAGCTCTTGTAAAAAAAAAAATCAGTCAAATGCTATTTCATCAACATCCCTTATTTGACTTTGCAAGCAGACTCCTTGGAACACAACATGGTAAATCAAATCAATGGTCACAATGCAAGAAACATTGGTACAACACTACCAACAGCAAACCACCCAAAAAGATTACATTAGACAAATGAATTGCAGAACAGCCACTGTAGACCGCAAAATCATTCTGGCATAATTGTATGAACTAGAGCACCACTAAGGATTGAGAGAGATCAAAATGAACTACAACACCACAATTCCTACAGCTACAACAGGCACTTATTCACAGGTTATAGATAACCCTTATTAATAAACCCTTTAACCTCTGTCAAGGAATACCTACTCCTGAACTGGAGAATTAATGAGGCCAAAAGCTATTAAAACTACTTGTTGTACCCCTGGTCCACAATCAGTTGTATGGCAATGGCTGAGAATTAATGTTTTTACATTGTGAGTTGGTCGATTTTTGCCAATTTATCAGAGTCAATTTTAATCAAAGAAACTGTAGATTTGCTTGATTTCCAAATGAAGCAGAGTAGAATCCTTCATTACAAAAAGGAGCCATCCAGCTATAATCCTTAGAACAATTCTTGTTTAATCCTTTATTCTGAAACAGTATTGTGAAACTAAATCTACAAAAAAGTAAAAGGGTATACCAGAAATAAGTTTTAAAATCAAAGACCTTCCATGTGGAAAAAGATGAACAGTGTAAATCCAATAATTCAGGCTAATTTTGCCTAGAAAATTGCTTAATCCAACAATCTTAAGTATCAAAGTCATTTTAAAAGTTAGGATTTATGAAAATAAGACTACTTAGTGTGCATTTCAAATCAATGTAATTCTAGTACCAATGGACAAGAGTTGTATGATCGCAAAACATTTGGGCCTCTGTGCCCAATGCAATTATCTTGAGGTTGGAAGTAATGTTTGAGGGAAGGCACAACTTAAGATCAGATCAGAGTGGTGCTGGAAAAGCACAGCAGGTCAGGCAGCATCCGAGCAGGAAAATAGGCGTTTTGGGCAAGAGCCCTTCATCAAGAATAGAGGCAGGAAGCCTCTCGGGTGGAGAGATAAATGGGGGGTGGTGGGGCTGGGGAGAAGGTAGCAAGGAATACAATAGGTGAACGGGGTGGGGATGGAGGTGATAGGTCAGAGAGGACGATGGAGCAGATAGGTGGGAAGGGAGATTGGCAGGTAGGACAGGTCATGAGGACAGTGCTGAGCTGGGAGGTTGGTGGTTAAGCCCACATTGATGCCCTGGGGTTGAAGTGTTCCGAGGCGAAAGGTAAGGTCTTTGCACTAAAGGAAAGAAAGAGTGTGTATCGCCTAACTCTAAAAGGCGATGTGTAACATGGAAACAAAGCTTATAAAATAACACTGCAGAAAGTTCTTTGAACAGCCAAAACAAATTGAGGTTGCTTGATTTCAGTAGGAGTCAAAATGAACCATGTTTTAGTAATCAATTAAGCAAAACTCAACTATTTTCTCCTTTTCACACAAGAGGCATTTAGAAACAAGTCCAATAAATAGTTTCTTTAAAATGTGACATATTTTAAAGGCAATTACAGAGATATGGCTGCAGGATGACAAATGGAATCAGAGTTATTGTGATATAGGAAGCTTGGGAGGTGGTCAAGGAGTTGCTTTGTCAATTAATCACATGAACACAAAAAAAAGAGAGGCATGAGTGAAGTCCAGGAAATCAGATTCATAAAGTGGTTTGGGTATTCACAACAGCTTCCTAGAGCAATGCTGTGAACCCCACAAGAGATCCAGAGCGGAGAGTACGGGGGGGGGGGGGGGGGGCAAGAATCAATAAAAGTAGGTGAGAGGAGGAGCAGAAGAGCAAGCAAAGAGGGAGGGGAGAATATAAGCAAGCTGAAAATATCAGGCGTCAGGACAGCTTGAACAAGTCCATGGATTAAAAAAAAAGTTGCACAAAAGTTTTTCATTTTATTTGAAAGCAATCAAACAAACAGTGTTCAAAAGCATATTGGATTGAGCCCATGCAAAGTTAACTAGTAATACACAAGAGATTTATACATCCCTACTAGGGAAATGTTCAAGATTAGGATGGCCTTATTTATCTCATCCTAAGCATATATGATTTGGCCCTAGACAAAGTGATATCAGGTTTGAAAGAGAGAAAATTGATAGGTGGCAAAAGCATTCACATGTGAAAATGCTTACTGGATGAATAAATATTCTTTTAGAATAATTTTACATTGCCAGGAATGTTTTAAAGTTCATAAGAGACAGTAGGGAATGCCCCAAGCGCTCCTCAGATGGGTGACAGGCAGACAATGTTGAAGATAGAGATGAAGCTCAGAAGGTTTAGATGTTTCTACTACAATAAGTTGGATTATGAAAAAGGTGGAAACAGCACCACAAGTGTAGCTGAAAAAAAAACTCCTCAAAGGAAAGGTTCTTCCTCTGGAGTATTTGGTATAACATCGCAAATTGAAACAAAACAGATGCAAGAATAAAATAACATTCGCACACTAGCAAATAACATGGATAATAATCACTTTTTTTGGTTGGCAAGATGCAATGAATGGTGCACCACAAGAATCAGTGGTGGGATCTCCAGTTTTTACAATCTGGGAGACTTCGAAGGAATTGAAGGTATGGGTGCCAAACTTGCTGACAATACAAAGTTCCATCTTCATAGTGATGATACTCTCCATTAGAGTGTGTGGCACTACTGTGCCAAATAGGACAGACTTCAAACGGACCTCAACTCAAAAGCGAGCGTGCTTTATGCTCAATCTTGTAGCCGCAATCTTGCGCAGCCTCCACTCTACCACTGAGATCAAGCCAGGATCTCTTCCCTGGTGCAAAGTGCAGTAGTGCACATCAGGCACAGTACTACACATACCTAAAAGTGAGTTAACAATCTGTGAAGCTGCAAAGGATTACTTCCATATTAAATTGTGGAAGTAGGAACATGTGGGAAGAGGCAAAGCCACAAAACATCCAACTTGTCTCAATACAAAAGACAATGCTGAAGCATTTGCATCCACCTTCAGCCAAAGTGTTGAATGAATGATCCATCTCCGTCTCATCCAGGAGGTCCCCACCATCTTAGATACCAGCCTTCTGCAAATTTGGCTTACTGCACGTCATATCAAGAAACAGCTGGAGCCAGTGGACACTGCAAATATAGGTCATGACAACATTCCAGTAGTAGTCCTTAAGGCTTGTTATTAGTGCAGAACTAGTTATATCCTGAATCAAGTTGTTCCAGCACACAGTTTCAACACTGCCATTTACCTGGTCAATTTGGCTCATTGGCAGGTATGTCACATGCACAGTAAAAGGACAAATCCAATCCAACAAATTACCATCTCCTCAGTTTACCCTATCAAAGCGATGAAAAAAAATTGCTGACAGCATTATCAATCTGCACTTGCAAACAATCTGCTCACTGATACTCCATTTGGGTTCTGCCAGGGTCACATTAATCCTCACCATGGTCCAAAACAGGGAAAAAAAAAGTTGAACTTCTGAAGTGAGATGACAACTATGCTTGATGTCAATGTAGCATTTGAAGACAGTATAGCATCAAGGAGTCCAAGCAAAACTAGAGTCAATGGGAATCAAGAGGAAACATTTCGCTGGTTAGAATCATTGCTAGTTTAAAAGGGAAATGGTTGTGCTTGCTGGTGATCAGTCATCTCCATTCTAGTACATTACTGCAAGAATTCCTCAGGGTAACATCCCAGCTCCAACCAACTTCAACATCTCCAATGACTTTCCCCCCCACATCAGGAGCGAGCATGTTCGCTGATGACTGACTTTTACCACCATTTTCACCTCCTCTGATTCTGAAGCTGTCCATGGTCAAATGAGGCAAGACCTGGGCTGAAAAGTGGCAAGGAACATTTGCGCCACAAGTACTCAAACAATAATCTAGTCTTCACCTCAGTGCATTCAATGGAGCTGAACTGAACCACCGTACAGATATTGTGGCTGCAAGGAAAGATCAGGAAAGGAGCTTCATGGCAAGAAATTCATCTCCCAAATGCTATCCACCATCTAAAAAAGGCACAAATGAAGAATACAATGGAACACACCTATTCAGTTCAATGGGGAATAATTCCAACACAAGTAGCTGGACATCACCTCAAACCAAATCCATTTGATTGGCACCCCAACTATCATTTAACATTTACTCCCCTCACCACTGTCATAATGGCAGTAGCACGTACCCTTTACAAGACTCAACTATTTTGATACAGAACAAGGCTCTTTAGCCCATTACATCTGCACCAGTCATCCAGCACCTATTTTAAGCATTTTTCTCAGCATGTCACTTTTATAGCTGTAGCCCTACCATTGCTGTGCTCAAGGAACAGCTGCTTAAAGTACCACTGGTGCTCAAATCAGCTGGTGGACAATTTGGCAGCCACAGTGACACACATTCTGGAGCAGTGGGAGGAACCAGTAATGTTATCTTACTCGTAAAGCTGCTTGAGTTGCAAGCCTAGATATCACTCAGATAAGGACTGGCTGAGTGCTTCCAGGCAGTCTCAGAGCTGCATTACTGGTACCGAATTTCAGGATCAACGCTCTGCTACTTTCTTTCGCAGCAGCAAGATGCAACAGCAACAACAGTAAATGGCAGAGATAAGATTTTTAAAAGAATGGAATTCCACAACTCAATGTTATAATTCTAAACAGCAGAAACTCCTCATCCCTGAAAACAACAGACCAGTGAGAGGGTTAAGAGACAGGTTATGGAATCAATACAAATCTTTATTCATGGATTGTTTCAATTAAAAATAATATTTTGAAATCAATTACTTCATGTCTTGAAGACAGTGCAAAACTGACTTTCTGTAGCATTACTATCACAGTTTAGGGATTTCCTTGTAGAACAAACTATCCTGCTCCCCAAACCTTAAGCTAGCTATAAATAGTACATAAATTAGGTGGAAATTGCCTTTAAAAATATTTACATTACTTTCTCTTTGTATTAATTAACCAATAGCTAAATTTAAAGCTTGATTTCTTTCCCCACCTTTTGGGTATGTAAAATCCAAACACTTGGATCAAAACTTTGTCATATCAAATCATAAAACTTATACCATGATCTGTACAAATAATTTATCCTTTAAAAAGGTTGCATCCAGCAGACAATTGAAAAAATTCTGCATTATACTATATACTTTGCATAACACTGGAATAGCTAAAATGCAGAAGTCTTAGAAATTAATTATTAATGAGATGTAAAATAGGATACAGAATAGATGCAGAAAGTGTTAAATACTCAGGTCAAAAGAGAAATAAAGTTAACAGCAAGTCAAACACAACTCTCTTTCAGAACCGAAAGGAAGTAAATTGTTGAAAAGGCAGAGGAAAAACATGAGGGAAGGTCTGGGATAATGTAGACATTAGCAGAGACTAAGCAAAGATGCCATTGAACAAAATGCATTGTGATAAAAGCAGTAAAGAAACATTGTGATTGGTGATCATGAATGGCAAAACAACAAATCAGTTCAGTCCATGACATACATGAAAAGGATTAATATTAAAAAATAAAATGGGGGAGAAAGCTCATAGCCTGAAATTATTGATCTCAATCTGGAGTTCAGAAGGTCATTCAAGAGCCTTAACCAGAAGCTGAGATTATGTTTTGAGCTTGCATTAAGCTACACTGGAACACTGCAGCACGCAGAAGATAAATATGAACATGAAAGCAAGGTAGTGAACTAAAATGGCAAGAAATCAGAAGCTTAGTCATGCATGTGGACTGAGCAGAGGTATTTTGCAGTTCAGTCTAAGCAGCATTGCAAACAGCCTTCGACAGTGAGGTGGTAAGATGTACAAGGGTAGGTGTAACATCACTGCAATTGCTTGGGAAGTACTGTTGTCAATTGACAAGTAGACCAGGATGTCAGAGGAAAAGTTCCTTCAAAATGCTGACAGGGCAAAGGGAAGGGTTTAGCAATGACATGTTGCAGGTGATGGAAATGGCAAAAGATGATCTCTTGAATATAGATATTGGCGTGGTATTAAGTAAGGACAAGGTGAGTGAAAGAAAAGGGGTGGGCATGGGAGAAATTTCAGTTGAGGAAAAGGAAGATATCAGAAGCACTGTTGCAGAGACTTGCAACATTAGACCAGATGAGATGGAGAAGTGCTGTCAAGGTAGCTATCAGCTATTTGATACAAACCCAACTTACACATCTCCCAAAAAGATCAGTTCCTCACATCATACCTCCTGCAAAGACTCTATTCCATTCTCCTCGTTTTTCCATCGCCCTCTTCTCCATTCCAGACCTTCCTTTTGTTCTTTGGCCCCCTCTCCTTTCCACGCCATTAAATCTTATCACATTTCTTCAGAACTGAAGAAAGAGAGTCATATTTGACTTGAAACATTGCCTCTATCTCTCTTCACAAATGCTGCCAGACCTGAGTATTTCCAGCACTTTTTATTTTGGATTTCCAGCATACATAATATTTAGCTTTTATGAAAAAAGCCTCCTTTATTGCTAGAATTTTATGAAAATACTTTAGCAGGCTGGCTACGTTGTTATCAAAAATCTCTACACATACAATTCACTGGATTTTTACAGAACAGGAACTAAAGTATGAGAAAATGCTTCTACTCAATTTCTATACATTTGTGCAAGTAATTAGGATTATTTTAGTTCTTACCTAAAAGCAAAAAACATTTCAAATTAGCAATTACAAATAAAATGCAAGGTTAAAAAGGCAGAACATTCTAAAGAATTGTTCATACTGTTGTATAGGATCCCACATTCTACTTGGGGTAAAATATTTCTTGCGAGTAGCTATTGCTCTGACGCCAATGTATGTAACATGCTGGATAACAATATACACAAAATTAAGCCATCTTTAAAAGAATGAAAGTTGATAACTTATGACTTGAACTAATGTCATACATGTAAGATTTAGATTTAATAAACCATATTCTATAATCATACTTGGGGTGGGGTCAAGCACCCATGTATTCAAACTGAGTGCAAGGAAAGAGTGGAGTGCCATGTTCTCTTTTGGGGAAAAAGTGGGGAGAAGAGGGGAGACCCTTAGTTGAGGGAAGAAAGGAAGCATAACAGGACCACTGCTGCAGAAGCAACAGATGAGAGATCATAAAGATACAACAATAGCATTTCATCTCATATGTCACTATTGTTGCATTTTTATTGTTCAGTTATTTAACTAATTAAAATATTTGGTTAACCCGACTACAGCACATTTTAACAATTGTAATTGTGCAACTCTGCCCATGTAGACATCAACTTTAAATGCTCTTTGGTTTATATCAGCAATCCAAAACTCTGGTTTACACAATCTTTTCCCTTTTAGTTCATTTTGGTAAGGTGGCTTATCATACAAGTACCGTATTACAACAGGTTTTAGAATGACTCATCTTCCCACTGCACACACCTGAACAGAACAGGGGTTCTATGACCTATTATGGAGTAATTGTGCAAAAATGGATTTTATTCTGTTTCCAAGAATTTTCTCGGGTACCATTAAGTAATTTGAGGAAAAAGGTAAAGTGAAGAAATTTTACCAATGTGAGCACAGCCTTGCCCCATTCCAACTTCCTACAGCCTTGTATCCAATCTGTTGGCCTTGTACAATTCCCCCTCCTTTGAGGACAGTAGTAAATCTTTCAACCATGTCAACCCTACTCAAAATCTCTCCCCAAAAGTATACTTTTCTTTTTAAGGCTGAAACAGAAATACAAGACTCCTCAAATTTACTTTAAAATAGATATTTTCTTTCCCTGACCATCAATAACACTTTCATGACTAATTGGTCCTGTCCTTTTGCATGAAGTTTCTCAAAAGTTTCCATACTGAACAGGCTATTAAAATGCAGATTACCATTGGAAAAGGGAAAGTCTAAAAAGGTGGAAACAGAAGGGTGAAGGCTATAGGTTTCTCTTCAAATCAAATTCTTAACTTTGGATTTCCAAAGGAGATGATCGCTTCAACTACACTACCAGGGAATGATCAGTCTCTTTTCCACTAAGTATCAGGTGAATTACATACCTTGTAATGATGTTGAATATTGCACTTTATACTGTTGTCAGATCTGTCTAGCACACGCTCAAAAGAAGTTTCAAATGGTAGGTGGTCAAAGAGGCAGAGAAAAGGATCTATTAAGCTAGCAGAGAATTCCTATTCTTGTTGCACTAGGGAGTGTGTCCCAGGGCAGCACTGAGAAGAGTAGAAGGTCTAGCAGCGTTGTGAAGTGCTCTTTATAGGCTGTTGAGTAGGCACAAACTTCGGTTTCAGATCAAGTTTTCTTTAGCTGCAGTTTGCTCTTTGGTTGTTTCAGCTTATTTTATTTCTGTCAACGTGATCCGAACATGAAGCAGCAGTTTCAGATGGTAAATTCAGTTCTATTTTACTTCATACTGAAACGAGAAAAAGAATCTGCATTAAAAATGCACAATAGCTAACTCATTTAAGAATTAAAGACTCGTCTGAATATTGAAACTTTCCTGCAAAGAACAGTGAGCATGTTCTAGAGAACTGCACTGCATGAAGTCAGACATCTTAACATCTATTAAACACATTTGGAGATGATGCTACAGCTGTAAATAGTTATTCTAAGTACTTGCCTCCACCTTTAGACAATATCAAATCAGCAAGGATGAATGGCTCAACCTACATCTATCAAAGATTTAGATTAGTAAAGGGAAAAGGCTGACATTAAAACAAATTGGCAAATAGAAGTTTCATGCACAATAGCCACACATTTTTAATAATTCAACATAAAAGACAAGAATAACTGCTGTGGGAAAATATAAAAATTAGATAAGAGCCATATTGCAAAGTTTTAGAAACCAGTGAAGGATAATTGTTCCACGAACATCTAATCTGTCCCTCTTACCCAAGTCCAGGAACGGGAATTTGAGAATGCTGGAAATACTGAGATCAGGTAGCATTGGTAAGGAAGAACAGAATTAAAAGTCGGGTCTGAAGTTAACACACACTCCATAGATAAAATCTGGAAATGGTCCAGCAGTATTATCTCAAATCTAGTATCTACTGCACTGTTAGCTCCATAAGTAACCACTAGATAAAGATGAAGCTCAGAACTGTTGGCAAACAACTGATCCAGTTAGGACATTGGCTGAGCTGGAGTTAAAGTGTGAGGTAATGTATACACACACACACACACACGAGCAAGATCAGACTGGAGATCAGTGCTGGGTCCTCAAATGTTTACCATATTCATAGATGACTAATGATTTAATACAACGTAACAAGTTCTCTCATGCTAGAAAGATAGATGATTTGGAGGTGCTGGTGTTGGGCGGCGGTGTACAGAGTTAAAAAAAACAACACCAGGTTATAGTCTAACAAATGTATTTGGAAGCACGAGCTTTCAGAGCGCTGCTCCATCAGGTGATGGTGGAGTACAAGATCGTAAGACAATTCGTAGCAAAATTTTACAGTGATATAATTGAAATTATATATAGAAAAAGGGTGGATTGCTTGTAAAGTCTCATCTTTTAGAATGGGCATGTTGATTTCAGTTCTTTAATTTGTAAATCCCAGAATTTTAAGTTACATTCTCAAGTGAACTTTAACAATAGGTGCCACATCAGCCCAGATAACGCACTGAAGGTGTGAGGATGTTCAGAGGATTCTAATCTGAAAAAGGTTCTTACAGAATTTTACATGGATTCATGCAGTTTTTGAGCAAAATAAAAATGTAATTGTGCAAGTACAAATTCACCCCACAAGTGTGCGCTGCGTGGGGGAGAAGATAGATAGCATTGTAAGCATTGCATACAAGTGTACGACATGAATGTGCAAATTATCACAAGTAGATTTCAAGCAGAAGAATAAAACATGCGCTGTGGTTCAATTACAAGCAATAGGACAGAGGATTTTCCCAATATTAATAGCTAGAAACAAAGGAGACCAAAGGGACTTGGGGATTCAAGCATCGATTAAAACAGCAAATATCTAAGATAAATAAAATGCTAATATAATGCCAATTTTCTAATACGAATTTATCAATTGATACCTGGATGCATGTGATATGGGACTGGAAGACATTTAGAAGTGGAGAGAGTTCAGAGGAATTTGAAAACAAGGCTGAGAATTTTAAAAATCAAGACCCTGCTTGCTTGGACACCATATAGATCAGTGAGAACATAAGGAAGAAACAAATGATGTAACAGGTCAATCTTTACAAGTTTGCCAATGCACAATATGAACATGTTTCTGGCCTGCAATGTGCAAGCTCTGGAAAGAAGAGACTGAAATAAAACCCAGATCTATAAAATTTTGCATGGTTTCAACAGAAAGTGCGTGCAAAGGCAGCTACGTTGTGGCCAAGTATAGACAAAGGGACATCAACACATGCTCTGAACAGACCACAAAGAACTCATTAATGCAGACAGCATTAATATATTGAACAGTCAGATTGATACACAAAAGAAATGGGAATACAAGTGCAGGGTGTGCACTGTCACATTGTGATTATAAACATTAGCTAGTCATCTTTGTAGGTCTATATTAATCTATACTGTAGATTCTAATATTCAACAAACTGATACTTTCATGAAACCTCATTTGGAATATGATGCATAATTCTGATGTCACCTCAACTTCTGAGAACAGTACTAGAGATATTCAAGATGCATAAACATTCACCCATATGCACTGGAACATAACAGCTCTAAACTTCACTTTGGATTCACTGCAAAGAAGAAAACAAGAGTTTAAGGGGACTGCTTCAGATATTTGAAGTGTTTAAGGGCCCTGATAATCAAGCAGATACATAACAGACAACATTATGCCTTATAGAACCAGACATTGCCTTATTTAAATTAAGAGGTTGAGGTATAGAATTCATTCCCCCAGGGAAAAAAAAGTGCACAAAAGGTTCAGATTAGCACTAAAAACTTTTAAAAGAGTCTAGATTAGAGTGGTGCTGGAAAAGTACCACTAATCTAGATTAGAGAGTGGTGCTCTAATCAGATTCCTAATGAAGGGCTTTTGCCCGAAACATCGATTTTCCTGCTCCTCGGATGCTGCCTGACCGGCTGTGCTTTTCCAGCACCACTTCAATCTAGAATCTGCGATCCTCACTTTTGATAAATTTTTATGACCATTTAATAAAATGATTTTTTTTTGCATAAAAGTCAAACTCCTCGGAAGGCAGGACAAATAATTTTGGGAATTAGTTTGAATTTGGAGCTTCTCAGGCTAGCCTGACCACTTCTGGAGATCTGTTCAGAATTTCCAAGTTGAGTTTAGATCAGATGAGCAATAAAATGGAAATGCATTATGGGTCTAACTATCCTTTCTCATCCTGAATTTCACAGAACACTAAATTTTCAAACCACGAGCATCCCAAAAGGATTCTGTAATTCCCAAGTACATGAACTATCAAAGGACAAATTACCACAATTCATTAGAGGCATCTTATGTACAATAAAGGGTGAAAAGAACGCAAGGTTCTAGAATTCACAACCATGTGGAACAATAGCTGCAAGTTGAAACCCTTAATTCCCTAAACACCCAGTTCTAATCACAGCTGTAACACCAGAAAAAAAGGCCAATTTTTTCATTCCAATTATCCAAAAAGCAAAATACCATTCAATGCTGGTTACAGAGCATCACTGCAGAAACCTGGGAACAAACTGCACATTCTATTCTGAAATTTCAAGGGCAAATTCCATAGTTTTAAAAATGAACTGAAGAATTTACATCCTTTCAAAACTTCATCAGAACAAAAATTGACAACTGGGCACAATTATACTTCATGTGTAACACTTTTCCAAGTGGTCAATAATTTTAAAATTTAAAGCAACAACTGAAATTAAAGTGAAAATATAACCCCTATTTAACTTACCTTCTAATCCCATTAATTTTTATCTATAATTAAAGTCTGAACCAATAAAACAATTGGAGTTCAGGTTTGAACACAGACTTGAAATTTGATAAAAGTTATTGATTTGCTACAAATTAATCATGCACGTTAAAGCATCAACTAACCTAATATTTTAATTGGTTTAGGTTTGGAAAACTACTACCCATTAGTATAGTGTATTATGGTGATTGGGGCATTATATCATTGAGCTTACATCTCTGGCTACACAGACATGAAAAGCAGAAGAGGGGCAATGCTGCTGTGCCCCCAGAATTTAATAGCCAATACGAAAACAATTAAGATCCTAATAACTACTCCAACCAACTTAAACGCAATAGATGCTGATAGTTAAATTAGGCTGCCTAATTTAGAGACTTTGTAGAAAATGTAATAAAGTAGCTATTACTCTGTATATGAATCAATTTTAAGAATGTAACCAATATGTATGTGAATAACCCCTAAAGAAAATAATGCCATGCCCAAAAGTGTTGCAGGTTCAACCATCGAATTAGCTCTCAGCCAAAACACCACGTGTAATTACATCAAAATCCCTTAAAACACCAAAAGAACAAGTCTATGGTTTCTGCTGCAGACATTCTCTGCCAGGAAAACAGCTTACCAGCTGAGGAATAAGATCGTCTAGCTACCAAGGTGAGAAAGTATGGGTGGTCAATATTCCTGAAATCAAAATCCTGCATTATTTCAAGATCAAGAAAAAACAAGTTGAGAAATAGCAAAATACTGGCAATTAGAAAAGGACAAAAGATGGTCTGTAGGCAAGTAGAGTTGAAGATAGGCAAATTGTTACTTTGACTAAACATGAACTACAACTCAAATCTAGTCTCAATTTATTAAAGAAAGACAAAACTCATTTACTATGGATTACCATGGCACAACTCCACTTAATATTTTAAAAATAATTTTAGGCCAGGACTTTAAAATATGCCATTAAAATATGATTCAGTCTAGCTTATACTTCACCCTTTTCAAAATGTCTGTTCTCTCAGAAATATAGCATGGATAGATTACTCTTTGGTTTATGATCCAAATGGCATAAACCCAAAAAGTAGTCCTGTGAGCTACTACATTACTAAAAAAAAGGATATTACAGTGAGCACTGACTGTAGTCACCAATGCACACCAGCAGGCCTCTGCAGTATAAAATCCTGGATGAAACTTTGACCAGAAATTGACTCATTTGACCCTCCCTTTCACAGACATTCTTATGGCCAATCACAGCCACCTAATTTCAGGTGATGCAGCCCTACAAGTTTTAAGGCAGGCTTCTTCATCCTACCAGACTTTTGGATTGTAAGTTCTATATTTGTAAAAAGTTATCAATTTCCTCAATTAACATGCAGTTATCAGCAATATTTTAACTCCTGTATAAATAGGATTTTAAAAAGTGTGTTAGACCCCATCTTTGAAGAGGACTTTAAAAATATTAAAACTAGGGAGGTGATAGTCTAGTGGTATTATCAAGACACCCAAGTAATGTTCTGGGGACCCAGTTCAAACCTGCCATAGCAGATGGTGTCATTTGAATCCAAAACTCCACAAGTAAATATGTAATATTGACCGTAAAAACCAATTGTCAGGAAAAGCCCACTGGGTTCACTATTGTTCTTGAGAGAGAAGAAAACTGCCTCCCTTACCCCATCTAGCCTACATGTGACTCAACAGCAATTAAAGACAGGCAATAAATGTTGAGGAGAGTGTGGTGCTGGAAAAAAACGGTCAGGGAGTATCCAAGAAGCAGGAGAATCGACATTTCGGGAATGTTGGTCTAGCCAATTACACACTCATTCCATGAAGGCATTAAAAATACTTAAATCCAGAGGATCATTTTTACTACCAAAGTAATATTCGTTGCAATGTAGAATCTATTGACCATTTAATCTCGGCTTAGATTTTACTCAATTTATAGTTTAGTGAAAATAAACAGCTACGTTATCTTTCACAAAAAACTAAAATTTTACACAACAAAATCCTTCGATTGGCCGAAGCAGTGTTCTCCCAACACAGCACCACTGCCTCTGCGTATACACCCTTTGTTCTATGCTTAACGAAAAATATGCGTCCGAATAGAATAACTGCAAGAATCTCAATCCAACATTTAACATTAGTTATAGAAAAACATAGGCCTTCAGCGTCAATGCGCAATATTGCAGATATCACCCATGATCTTGTGCACGTTGTTTACAGGCATCGAACACAAGATTTGCGCAATTGCACCTACTTCGTGCTTAAGCCTACCGAGGCCCGACCAACTAGCCATCTCCGCGCGATGCACACTGGTATTTGTAGTCCTCCAGCGCCCCGCCCTTCCTTCTACCGACCGTAACAGTCCGGAAGCGAAGACTACAACTCCCAATGAGCAGTGCGCGGCGCAGGAAGTCCCACCTTTACGTCGGCAACCGATTGGTACTGAACGCCATCTATCAACGGCAGTCCATAAAAGGTGATCCACACGCACACAAGAAATTTTCACCCAGATTGCGGATTTAAAGAAAACATTTAGCTGAACGCCGAGGTGTCATTTACATATAGCGGTGATAGGGCGGTAACGATATCGCCGAAAGCAGACACTTTTCCTTCCCCCACACAGACGCACAAAGCGATGGCGCATCCGCGGCCTGAGACAATATGACGGACAGAGAGCGCTACTCGCTCCCCGGCGATGGCGCAGCTCAGCTCGGCTCGGCCCAGGCCAACCGCCACCCCGGCCACTATTCCATCCCAGCCACCGATCAACCGGCCACACACACATACTGCCTCCCTGTCACACTCACTCACTCCTGAGCCACCACAAGCGAAGGGGAACACGGCAGGCGCCATTCAGTCTCGACAACTCACCCCAACAGCAAAAGCACTCCAGCGCCGCCATAAGCAGCACGGCACATTACGTAGGAACAAATCAGAGTCTCGCGAGAACAGCTGCTGGTCTGGACAAATCTCGCGCGCGCGCGCGCGGGAGGGAGGGGCGAGAACGTGGTCTCGGGAGGGAAACAGGGACTAGGGATGAGACACGGGGGGATGGTAGGAGAGAGAGATGGGTGGGGGGGGTGGTAGGAGAGAGAGATGGGTGGGGGGGGTGGTAGGAGAGAGAGATGGGTGGGGGGGGTGGTAGGAGAGAGAGATGGGTGGGGGGGGTGGTAGGAGAGAGAGATGGGTGGGGGGGGTGGTAGGAGAGAGAGATGGGTGGGGGGGGTGGTAGGAGAGAGAGATGGGTGGGGGGGGTGGTAGGAGAGAGAGATGGGTGGGGGGGGTGGTAGGAGAGAGAGATGGGTGGGGGGGGTGGTAGGAGAGAGAGATGGGTGGGGGGGGTGGTAGGAGAGAGAGATGGGTGGGGGGGGTGGTAGGAGAGAGAGATGGGTGGGGGGGGTGGTAGGAGAGAGAGATGGGTGGGGGGGGTGGTAGGAGAGAGAGATGGGTGGGGGGGGTGGTAGGAGAGAGAGATGGGTGGGGGGGGTGGTAGGAGAGAGAGATGGGTGGGGGGGGTGGTAGGAGAGAGAGATGGGTGGGGGGGGTGGTAGGAGAGAGAGATGGGTGGGGGGGGTGGTAGGAGAGAGAGATGGGTGGGGGGGGTGGTAGGAGAGAGAGATGGGTGGGGGGGGTGGTAGGAGAGAGAGATGGGTGGGGGGGGGTGGTAGGAGAGAGAGATGGGTGGGGGGGGTGGTAGGAGAGAGAGATGGGTGGGGGGGGTGGTAGGAGAGAGAGATGGGTGGGGGGGGTGGTAGGAGAGAGAGATGGGTGGGGGGGGTGGTAGGAGAGAGAGATGGGTGGGGGGGTGGTAGGAGAGAGAGATGGGTGGGGATGGTAGGAGAGAGAGATGGGTGGGGATGGTAGGAGGGAGAGATGGGTGGGGGGATGGTAGGAGGGAGAGATGGGTGGGGGGATGGTAGGAGGGAGAGATGGGTGGGGGGATGGTAGGAGGGAGAGATGGGTGGGGGGATGGTAGGAGGGAGAGATGGGTGGGGGGGTGGTAGGAGGGAGAGATGGGTGGGGGGGTGGTAGGAGAGAGAGATGGGTGGGGGGGTGGTAGGAGAGAGAGATGGGTGGGGGGGTGGTAGGAGAGAGAGATGGGTGGGGGGGTGGTAGGAGAGAGAGATGGGTGGGGGGGGTGGTAGGAGAGAGAGATGGGTGGGGGGGTGGTAGGAGAGGGAGATGGGTGGGGGATGGTAGGAGAGGGAGATGGGTGGGGATGGTAGGAGAGAGAGATGGGTGGGGATGGTAGGAGAGAGAGATGGGTGGGGATGGTAGGAGAGAGATGGGTGGGGATGGTAGGAGAGAGATGGGTAGGGATGGTAGGAGAGAGATGGGTGGGGATGGTAGGAGAGAGATATGGGTGGGGATGGTAGGAGAAAGAGATGGGTGGGGGGTGGTAGAGAGAGATGGGTGGGGGGGTGGTAGGAGGGAGATGGGGGGGGTGGTAGGAGAGAGGGGGGATGGTAGGGGAGAGAGGGGGGGATGGTAGGGGAGAGAGGGGGGGATGGTAGGAGAGAGATGGGTGGGGGGGTGGTAGGAGAGAGATGGGTGGGGGGGTGGTAGGAGAGAGATGGGTGGGGGGGTGGTAGGAGAGAGATGGGTGGGGGGATGGTAGGAGAGAGATGGGTGGGGGGATGGTAGGAGAGAGATGGGTGGGGGTGGTAGGAGAGAGATGGGTGGGGATGGTAGGAGAGAGATGGGTGGGGATGGTAGGAGAGAGATGGGTGGGGATGGTAGGAGAGAGAGATGGGTGGGGATGGTAGGAGAGAGAGATGGGTGGGGGGGTGGTAGGAGGGAGATGGGTGGGGATGCTAGGAGAGAGAGATGGGTGGGGGGTGGTAGGAGGGAGATGGGGGGGATGGTAGGAGAGAGATGGGGGGGTGGTAAGAGAGATGGGTGGGGATGGTAGGAGAGAGATGGGTGGGGATGGTAGGAGAGAGATGGGTGGGGATGGTAGGAGAGAGATGGGTGGGGATGGTAGGAGAGAGATGGGTGGGGATGGTAGGAGAAAGAGATGGGTGGGGGGTGGTAGGAGAGAGAGATGGGTGGGGGGGTGGTAGGAGGGAGAGGGGGGGGATGGTAGGGGAGAGGGGGGGGGATGGTAGGAGAGAGATGGGTGGGGGGGGTGGTAGGAGAGAGATGGGTGGGGGGGTGGTAGGAGAGAGATGGGTGGGGGTGGTAGGAGAGAGATGGGGGGGTGGTAGGAGAGAGATGGGGGGGTGGTAGGAGAGAGATGGGTGGGGATGGTAGGAGAGAGATGGGTGGGGATGGTAGGAGAGAGAGATGGGTGGGGATGGTAGGAGAGAGAGATGGGTGGGGGGGTGGTAGGAGGGAGATGGGTGGGGATGCTAGGAGAGAGAGATGGGTGGGGGGGGTGGTAGGAGGGAGATGGGGGGGATGGTAGGAGAGAGATGGGGGGGATGGTAGGAGAGAGATGGGGGGGTGGTAGGAGAGAGATGGGGGGGTGGTAGGAGAGAGATGGGTGGGGATGGTAGGAGAGAGATGGGTGGGGATGGTAGGAGAGAGATGGGTGGGGATGGTAGGAGAGAGATGGGTGGGGATGGTAGGAGAGAGATGGGTGGGGATGGTAGGAGAGAGATGGGTGGGGATGGTAGGAGAAAGAGATGGGTGGGGGGTGGTAGGAGAGAGAGATGGGTGGGGGGGTGGTAGGAGGGAGAGGGGGGGGATGGTAGGGGAGAGAGGGGGGGGATGGTAGGGGAGAGAGGGGGGGGGATGGTAGGAGAGAGATGGGTGGGGGGGTGGTAGGAGAGAGATGGGTGGGGGGGTGGTAGGAGAGAGATGGGTGGGGGGATGGTAGGAGAGAGATGGGTGGGGGTGGTAGGAGAGAGATGGGTGGGGATGGTAGGAGAGAGATGGGTGGGGATGGTAGGAGAGAGATGGGTGGGGGGGTGGTAGGAGGGAGATGGGTGGGGATGGTAGGAGAGAGAGATGGGTGGGGGGGTGGTAGGAGGGAGATGGGGGGGGATGGTAGGAGAGAGAGATGGGTGGGGGGGGTGGTGAGAGAGAGATGGGTGGGGGGGTGGTAGGAGAGAGATGGGTGGGTGGGGTGGTAGGAGGGAGATGGGTGGGTGGGGTGGTAGGAGGGAGATGGGGGGGGTGGTAGGAGGGAGATGGGGGGGTGGTAGGAGGGAGATGGGGGGGGATGGTAGAGAGATGGGTGGGGGGGGTGGTAGGAGGGAGATGGGGGGGGTGGTAGGAGGGAAATGGGGGGGGTGGTAGGAGGGAAATGGGGGGGTGGTAGGAGGGAAATGGGGGGGTGGTAGGAGGCAAATGGGGGGGTGGTAGGTGGGGGATGGGGGGGTGGTAGGTGGGGGATGGGGGGAGGGATGGGGGGGAGAGATGGGGGATGGGGGGGGAGAGATGGGGGATGGGGGGGGAGGGATGGGGGGGAGAGATAGGGGATGGGGGGGGGAGAGATGGGGGATGGGGGGGGGAGAGATGGGGGATGGGGGGGGGAGAGATGGGGGATGGGGGGGGGAGAGATGGGGGATGGGGGGGGAGAGATGGGGGATGGGGGGGGAGATGGGGATGGGGGGGAGAGATGGGGGGTGGGGGAGGGGAGGGTGGGGGGGGGAGGAGGGGGTGGGGAAGGAGGGGGGAGGGGTGTAGGGGACGGGTGGGGGTGTTAGTGGAGGGTGTAGGGGAAGGGGGTCGGGTGGGGGGGTTAGGGGAGGGGGTGGCAGGTGAGGGGAGGGTAGGGGATGAGGGATTGGTGTGGGTGGAGGGTGGGGCAAGGGGATCGGGTGGGAGGAAGGGGTGGGGGATAGGGGAGCGGATGGGGTCGGGGGATGAGGAGGGGGTGGGGGATAGCGGAGCGGATGGGGTCGGGGGATGAGGAGGGGGTGGGGGAAGGAGTAGGGGAAGGGGAGCGGATGGGGGAAGGGGAGTGGGGGAGGAGGAGGTGAGCGGTGGGGGAAGGAGTGGGGAAGTGGAGGAGGTGGGGGAAGGGGGGGAGGTGGGGGATGGAGAAGGGGGAAGGAGTGGGATGGGGAGGGGGAAGAGGTGGGAGAAGGGGGAAGTGGTGGGGAGGAGGTGGGGGAAGGGGTGGAGGTGTGGGACGGAGAAGGGGTGGGTGGCAGGAGAGTGAGGGGAGGGAGTGGGGATCAGAAGGGGAGAGAGTAAGGTTTGGGCCAGAGAAGGGTGGGGGGCAGAGTAGGGGGTGGGAGACAGAGTGGGGGGAGGGAGGGAGTGGGCGTGGAGGACAGAGAGTGGGTGAGGGAAGAGAAAGTGGTGGGGAGGGAGACAGGTGTGTGGCAGGGGGAGGTAGCAGGGAGGGTGTGAGGTAGAGGGGGAAAAGGGGTGAGGGAGTGGGTGGAAGGGGTGAGGTAGAGGGGGAAAAAGGGGTGAGGTAGAGGGTGGAAGGGGGAGATAGCGAGGATGGGGTGAGGTAGAGGGGGAAAGAGGGTGCAAGGGGGAGATAGTGGGTTGGGGAGGGTGAAGAGGGAAGGAGGGTGAGGTAGAGGGTCGAAGGGGAGGTGGGGAGAGGGGTGAGATAGAGGGTGGAAGGGGGCGGTAGGCTAGAGAGGGGGGAGGGGGGAAGGTAGAGGGGGAAAGAGGGTGGTAGGGGAGGGGGGAAGGTAGAAGGGGAAAGAGGGCGGAAGGGAGGGGAGGGGGTGAGGTAGAGAGGGAAAGAGTGTGGAGGTAGTGGGGAAGGGGGAGAGATGGGAGAAGGAAGAGGTAGGGAGTGTTGGGGAGAGGGAGGGGGAGGCGGTGATAGGGGAGGGGTGATGGAGGGGAGGAGGTAGAGTGGGGGGGAGGGATGCGGGGGAGAGATGATGGAGGGGGTAGTGAGGAAGAAGAGAGGAGATGGTGAGGTTGAGGGAAGAGGAAGGTAGGAGTTGTGGGGCAGGGGGTGAGATGGGGCGAAAGAGGGGTGTTGTGGAGAGAGAATGGAGGGGGAGAGAGGTAGGGAGAAGAAAGGGGAGGGGGAGAGATGAGGGAGGGGTGAGGTAGGGGATTGGGGGAAAAGGGGACGAAGGAGGGAGTGAAGTAGAGGGGGGAGGGGAAAGGTGCAGAGGGGAGGGAGAGGGGAGGGGGAGGAAGGCGGGAAGAATGGCATAGGGGATGTTTGGAGAAGAAGGGGAGGAGTTTTGGGTGGGAGAAAACGGGAAAGAGGTATGTAGGGGTAAGTGAGGGATTTTCAGGTTATGTGGGTGAAGAAGAGGGGGAGAGAATGTCGGTTTTGGGGAGTGGACTTGGCTTGGACTCAAGGGATTCTGGGTGAGAGAGGAATCGTTCTGTCAGAGAGCAGGGTAGAGGTGATAAGCGGTTGAGTCATGTTTTTTTTTAATTATTTCAAATTTCACTGTCTGCCATGTCCCTGAATATTGGCTTGGGATTTAGTAACATTGTCACTTGGCCACTTCTTTCCCTTTATGTATTTCTTCAAAAAACAGTAGGCATGACTAGTCTATTGGCTCTCTTTGGTCCTTTGAACATTTCCTAATCATTTCATGTGTCAGGAAAATGCAGTGTTGGCAGAACATGAACTGCAGATTAAATTACTAAATATTCTGATAGCTAAACAAACATTTAAGTGGGTACAAAATAAGTTTGCATATAAAGAGCACTCAACCATCACCATATTTTCAAAGTTTTTCCAGAAGTCACAGTTTTGAAATAAGGGATTCCCCTTCAAAGATAGGTGTGGAAGAAATTGTACTCACTGATAGTCACTTATCTTTGGAATTCTCTACCCAAAAAGCAGTGTGGAGTTGAATCATTGAACATATTCAATGCTGGCGATGACTGATGTTGATCTACAAGGAAGTCGAGGGTTATGTGGTAGGCAGGGAAGTGGAGTCAGGGCTACAGCTAGATCAGCAGCTGGAGGACAAGCTGCCCAGTGAAAGACGCTCTTTTGGTACTCCTAAAATCTGCAAGTTTCCAAGTGTAAAATGTTCAACGCTCAGTGTTGCAGACTGGTACGTTCCAAAGTCCAGGATTACATCCTCAGGGACACATTTACATTTGATGCAGCCACCACAAAGGTTCAGTATACCCAAAAGCTGGAAACTGGATAATAGGACTCTGGCTGTATGCTGTGTAATGAATTTTGTAAATATTAATTGTAGTTGTAAATATTCTGAGAAACTGAATATTCGAAAAAAATCTGATTTGAGTTGCATCTTATGTAATACCACCTTTGATTGGTTGTGCATTATATTTTATCAAGCATATTTTCAGAAAGAAGTATCTCTGAAATTTTCATTTGTTATCCATGAAAATCAAACTGCAATCATAATTCCAGTGCACCTGGAATTTACTCTTTAAAAGCTTCAATTCAAATTCCTTTCGGAATAGCAGTATCACTGTTGTTGGTTATCAATTTCAAAGTAGATATTTCAGATCTCACCAATAATTACTTTTAAATCACTAAATTCTGTAGAAAAGTTTGAGTTTTCAACTTGTGTTTTGATCATTACATATTCTTCAAAATATACATGTTTTTAAAGCGCAATAACAAATTTACACCTGACAATTGGAATGTTTTTGCAATATGAACACCAACTGAAAGTGTGTTGAGATTTAGTCCATCTTGTCCAATGACCTCATTGGAACTAATCTAGGGCTTGGAAATACTTTCCAATATATGATGGCACCATGGTATTAATTCTTTGTTCATCCTTGACTGTCAGTGACCATGTAAATACTTTAATAGTTCATTCACCATTGTGTAAAATCGTCTGCTTTGCTAATGAAGAGGATGTGAATATTCTCACTATAATTGCATTATTTGATGTGTGCTACTTGAGACACTTCCTTTTCTTGCTTTAGATGTGACACCATGTGCTTGGCTGATTGCACAATGTGTATTCCTATTGCTAGGTTACTAGATTTGTGTTCAGCAATGATGTACTGTACTTCAGCTACAAAAACATAAACATGTCCTTGACAGTATTCATAGTTGTACTGAGTAAGGATAGGCCAGGAGGAATTAATCTGCCCTTTGCTCCTGTCCTTCAATTGTTCATCTGAATCCTCAATAGAGAATTTTTCAAAAAAATGTGGATGAAATATTACTGAAATTGTGAGGCAGGTTGTTAGTGACAAGCAGTAATGGTGAATTCTATCCTCTTTTGATTAGTGTGATTGCCTGATCCTGTTTGATCAGCCTCATGGCAATGAAATTAAACCCCTCACAGAGGAAAGAAACTGAGATGCTGTTTGATATATTTAGGAGCAAAGACAGCTGCTTTATAATTCAAGGAACAGAAACCAAGTCACATGAAGATACCACACACACTGTTTACTGATGTTATGCTCTTCTGTTAATTTTAGAGCTGCCGCACTGTTCAGTATATCAGGGTTTCCATCACTTTATTCCATGACATTTATGACATGGGATGATGTAGTTGAGTCTCTATTTCCAAAAATGCACAATGATATTCAGCTTCTGATTGACTGACCAATACAGAATAGTCACAACAGCCATAAAGGAAAGGACTATTTGCTCATTAGAGAGGAGGAGATGGAAGGGAGAGAATGCGAGTTGTCCAAATGAACAAGCCACCTCTTGAAGCCTAACATTCCCAGTGAAAACCATTGCTAGCCTCTTACATTCTCATCAAAGCCCAATACTTCCCTAACACTTCCAGAGAGAGCCATTGCTAGTCTCCGACACTCCCATTAAAGCCCAATACTTTATTACATTCTGTTTACAATTCAAAGCCACCCCTCTCTGATCCTAGAGGACTCAAATATTCAAATTGACTGCTTATAAATCACTGTATCAGTGGGGTGACTTTATTGATTGGGTGTGTCAAACTGAAAGTGGGAGAGTGGAATTAGAGTTGGAGGAAGGGCAGAGAGGGGGAGAGCATTGTTCCTCTCTGCCAATGATGCTCATTATTCCAGGATTGTCCTGGAAGGCAGAGATAACTCCTGATTTCTCCATTACAAATCTTAGCTTAATATTCTTTCCCTGACCGCCTCCTCACTCACCTTAAACAACTGGAATGAATTCATGGCACCAGGATTGAAACGATCCATTCTATTTTCTTCTCCCCTATCCATCAGGACAATGTTCCATTAAAGGATCGTTCTGACCTCTTTCATCCCTGCATCCTTGCAAACAACCACACCATCTCCAATCATCCTTTAATTGAATGCTTTGACACTTTCCAGATCCATTCCCTTCTTTTCCCAGTGCTCTAATTTTGAATCTTTCCGTCAGCTTTGCATCCCTGCTGCAGTACTGAAACAGCAAACATAAATTTCAAGTGATGTAACTAGGACAAAGTTGAACTTTGCCTCCTTTCCTTGACCATTCAGCAGCATTTGACACAGTTTACCACATCTTCTTCAAAAGCCTCTCCACTCTTGATCTTGTTAAGACTGCTCTATTCAATGACCCACCTCCAACATCTCCACAGGTAGAGTCCCAAAGCAGTGTAACATGCTGAGAGAGAAATAAAAATCTCACCTGTGCCCTAAAAAGTGACCCTAATTTTAAAACACTGCCCCCTGGTAATGTATTGACCCCCAAGAAGAACCATCATTTCCACATTCCATCTACTCAAGATCATTCAGGATCTTATATGCTTCAGACATGTTACTGTTTACTCTTTTCAACTCCTATGAAAGCAAACTCAGCCTGGCCAACATTTCCTCATAAGGCAACCCAATAAACCTGTACTGAGCAGCCCCCAACACATTTACATCCTTCCTTAAATAGGAAGTCCAAAACTTCATACTGTATTCGAGAAGCGGCCTCAACAATGCCTTGTAGAACTGAAGTATAGCATCCTTTCTTTTATGTTCAATGTCTCTGAATAAAGTATAGGATTCCATTAGTCTTCTTAGTTACTTGTTGTGTCATCATACTAACTTTTTGTGACTCATGCATTGGAATAACTAAATCCTTCTGCACTGCAGAATTCTGCGGTCATTCTGTTTATGTGCTTTTTATTTTTTACAGCCAAAGTGAGCAATTTCACATTTCCCCACCTAATATTCAATCTGCCAGATGTTTGCCTACTTGATGAACCTATCTAGATCTGTCTGCAACTTTGTTATGTCCTTTTCAGTACGTACTTCCAGAACTATCTTTGTGTCATTTGAAAATTTAGTTATCTTTCCTTCATTCTCTTCATCTAGGTAATCAATATAAATTATAAAAAGCTGAGACCCCTGTCAGACCATGCATCACATCCTGCCAATCAGAAAAAGACATTTATTAAACTTTTAGTTTTTTGATAGGCAGCTCATCTTCTATTCATGCTATAAAAACAAAGTGTTGGAGAAACTCAGCACTTGTTGAAAGAGGAATGAGTTCATGTTTCAAGTCTGAAATGACTCTTTAATGAAAAAACGCTGCCAGATCTGCTGAGTTTCTCCGGCACTTTCTGTTTTTATTTCAAATTTCCAGCATCCACAGTACTTTGCTCCATTTCTGCTGGTGCATTACCTCTACTTTGAGCATTAACCTTTGATGTGACACCATGTCAACTACGTCCTGGAGTTCAATGAGTTCCCTCTTATCGACTGCAAATGTCATTCCTTGAACAAACTCCACTAAACTGGTTAAACAAGATTTCATTTCAAAGAACCATGCAGGCGCTTCCCAATTACCTTAAATTTTCTAAATGCCCAATTACAACCAACTGAATGATCCTTTCTAACACCTGCCCCACAGCAGGTATCAAGCTCACTGGCCAATAGTTTCCTGTCTTATGTGTCTCCCTCTTCTAGAACAGAGGGTTTGCTACTTTCTAGTTTGATGAAACATTTCCTGAATTTAGGGAATTTTGGAAAATTAACACCAATGCTTGTCAACTCTTTAAGATCCTGGGGTAAACTTCATCAGAACCTAAGGACATATCAATCCATAGCTCCATCTGTTTGTTGAGTGCCACTTCCCTGATGATTGTAATTTCACCAAGCTCCTCTCTTCCTCTCACGTTCTGATTTAAACCTCTGTACTGAAGAAAGAAGTAAAATATTTGTTCATTTCATTTGCTATTTCCTTGTTATTTACAGTTAATTCTGTATTCTCAAATGTTTAGAGGACCAACACTAAACTTCCTCCTTTCTTTTAAGATATCTGTCGAAACTCTTGTTATCTCTTTTACATTTCTAGCTCGCTTCCTCCACTTCTCTGATTTCTTTTCTGATTTACCTTTCAGTCTTTCTTGCTCTTCTTTTTATTCTGAAAAATCATCTGACCTGCCATTCATATTTGCGCTGTTATATCATTGGCACAGATTTTCTTAAATTAGTTCTCTTTCACACTATTACCTCTGGTATTCACTCCTGCTCCATTTCTATCTAGATTTAGATAAGATTTGTTGTCACATGTACTCAAGTACAGTAGTGCAGTAAAAGTGTACAAAGTTGCCATTCTCCAGCACCACCTTAGTATATGCAAGATAGAAACAGAAATAAAAGAAACAGACAAAACAAAAAGGAAATGTCCAAATTACTCCCTGTCTCTGCTGGTGAGTCCTTGCCACCAGAAAAACAAAGTCACAAACTCCATCCTGCATTCTGCGAACATTCAGGTACCCTGAGTCCCCACAAGCCGCCACTGCCACCAATACCACCATCACCACCACCACCACCTCAGGTACCCAGGCCCAGTCATGGCATGAAGCAGTGCTGTCATCGCTGGAACTGTATTGTCATTTTTTCGTGCCATCTTATCTCCGTCATTGCCATGAGTCTGTGCTGGGTAAATTCAGCAACGCAGCTAGCACTGAAGCAGTCAGGTTTCAAGCTGGGCTCAAACATGGTACTGGGCCCAGCACGCTGAAGCAGCCTGTGCCTCTTCTGGCTTACATTGCTACGTACTGCATATGCATGCTGCTTCTCAGTGACTTCATCTGAAAAGACAACATTAATTCTCACATGTACACTGATGACATTAAGGTATAGTTCACCATCTTGACTTACTCTTGACTCCTCCACTGTCTCTTATTTGTCAAAATGATTGTCTCAGATCCAGAACTGATATTTCATCCAATTAAATATTCAGATGACTGAAACAATTTTTTAGCAACATATCTATGCCATCCCCATGACCCCCTATTTCCAGCTCACTGATATCACTCAAATCTACTTCTGTTCATCTCTGCGCTGCAGAAAGCTTCACCTACACCATTACACATTCCTATTCCAATGCTCCTGGCTGGTCTGCCAGCACGTACCTTATGTAAACTTGAAGTTGCCTGTGTCAAAACACACATCAAGTTCTACCCACTGCTCCTGCCTTAACTTAAGTTTCATTTAGTGCTGCCAAGGGGTAATGCAAGATGGAGGACAGCAGAAAATTGTGATTGTAAGAACTGCTCCTTTTTTGAGGTTTTTTTTCAGTATTGGAGCTGATTTCTTCAAATTCTTGGAGCAGAAATTACTGTTTTAAAGGTTTTTGCATTGTTTTGGAACTTTGGGGAGAAAAGATCAAAACAAAAGTACTTTTAAAAAGGGAGGAATTGAGAGTGCAGGTACCACGTGAGAGGTGAAGAAAGAAGCAGTGAACCTGCCCAGCTAACTGACCAGGCAATGAACTTGCGCAGCTGACTGCCTATGCTGTTTATTAATCAGTATCTCTCACTTCTGGCACTTTGTTCTCTGTTGAGAAGTCAGCTTTCTGCTCAGAAGAGTTTTCATTGAATTGCCCTGCAGTGAATGTGCCGCATGGTGAGGTCACATGACTACAGACAGGGTAGAACATTAGTACATTATTACATTTCAATCCAAGCTACATTAGTGTAAGGTGTCACAAGGATGCTTTACTATGTTTATAGTGCTTTATAAATGCAGCTTGTCATTGTTGAATATGCCCATGTGCCCAATATCTATCCACCATAACCTAGGAATTTAACAATCATATCTGCCGGAACTCGGACCTGTATATTATGTCTCTCACATTTTCTGTTTTACAGCTCCCTGCCATTTCAATAGGTGAACTGAAAAACATGCAGACCAAACCTGATGGGAAGCATTAATTTTAGTTATTATTTTACAAATATTAATTGAACTTGGAGAAAAACAGTTAAAGCAAATCAACCTCCTTTATTGAGTGTAATGTTTTCTCTTTGAAAGAAGAAATTAACTATATGCCATGCTCCATTCCTGGATTGATGTTTCTAACATTATATATCTTTACAAGCAACTTCTAACTGCAACCATTAATCTACTGTCTGTATTAGCTTCCTGCACTGAGCAAAAGCCTAGAGCTCACTTGAAGTTCTCATTAACTGCTCAGTTATATCTTTCCTTCCATACTCTTCTACTTTGTGTGAAAATACACAGGAAGTGGAAGGGCAAGGTGAACCTTAAAAGAAGCTGGTAGTTACACCCCTACCTCAGGATATATTATCAGCAGACTCTTCATGCTAGACCCGTATGTCTAGAAATATTCCCACCTCAACATATATGGCTGGTCACTCTTAAGTAGTTAAATTCACAACGTGAAAATTGTGGAATTGGTTTTGGATGCTACATCTGAAATTGAGTGCTTCAACAATTAACATTGTTTACCAAATATCAGTCAACTAAATTATGACTGATTATATACTTTAACTCATTCTCCCCACCAATGCTCTTTAATACTTTGTACAATTGAAAAAAAACTACCAATTTCAGTTTGAAAGTTTATATTGACTCAGTGTCAACAGTGTTTTGCTGGGGGTGGGGAGAAACTCCTGAACCTCCAGTCTATTCTTAGTTTCCTATCCCACCTCAAAATGCCAATATCCCTTTGATACCAAATGATTGTTTTCCTTTAAAGGATCTCATGTTATCTCAATTACTGGCAGGCTTTTTGTAATACATCTATCTATCTCTTCGAGAAGAATGGATTTGTAATGAATTGGCTTTGCGATGCTGTCAACTTTTTAGATCTGTGTATTTTCCCCAGGGACATTTCACTTCGGGATTTTATATGGCTTTTCCTCTGTGTTTGAAAGGAAAGGAAGATCACAGCATTCATGTCGGGCAGTTGCAGCTCAACGAATCAGCGAGACGTGGACTTTACACATCCTCCCATTTTCATATATAGAATAGTAAGCTAATTACAAAAACATGCATATGTTTCAGACAGACCTAGAAAGTAACATGGGTGTGAGTGACTTTATCAATGCTGAGAGGTTACTGTGAATTCGTACACAACTGAGTACTAGAGTCATAGAGGTCTGCAGCATGGAAACAGGCCTTTAGAACATAGAACATAGAACATGAACAATACAGCACAGAACAGGCCCTTCGGCCCACGATGTTGTGCCGAACATTTGTCCTAGCTTAAACACCTATCCATGTACCTATCCAATTGCCGCTTAAGGGTCACCAATGATTCTGACTCTGCCACTCCCACAGGCAGCACATTCCATGCCCCCACCACTCTCTGGGTAAAGAACCTACCCCTGACATCCCCTCTATACCTTCCACCCTTCACCTTAAATTTATGTCCCCTTGTAACACTCTGTTGTACCCAGGGAAAAAGTTTCTGACTGTCTACTCTATCTATTCCCCTGATCATCTTATAAATCTCTATCAAGTCACCCCTCATCCTTCGCCGTTCCAATGAGAAAAGGCCTAGCACTCTCACCCTATCCTCGTACGACCTATTCTCCATTCCAGGCAACATCCTGGTAAATCTCCTCTGCACCCTCTCCAAAGCTTCCACATCTTTCCTAAAATGAGGTGACCAGAACTGCATACAGTACTCCAAATGTGGCCTTACCAAGGTCCTGTACAGCTGCAACATCACCTCACGACTCTTGAATTCAATCCCTCTGCTAATGAATGCTAATACACCATAGGCCTTCTTACAAGCTCTATCCACCTGAGTGGCAGCTTTCAAAGAGCTATGAACATAGACCCCAAGATCCCTCTGCTCCTCCACCTTACTAAGAACTCTACCGTTAACCCTGTATTCCGCATTCTTATTTGTCCTTCCAAAATAGACAACCTCACACTTGACAGGGTTGAACTCCATCTGCCACTCCTCAGCCCAGCTCTGCATCATATCTAAGTCCCTATGCAGCCGACAACAGCCCTCCTCACTATCCACAACTCCACCAATCTTCGTATCATCTGCAAATATACTGACCCACCCTTCGACTCCCTCTTCCAAGTCATTAATAAACATTACAAACAGCAGAGGACCCAGAACTGATCCCTGCGGGACTCCACTTGTAACTGGGCTCCAAACTGAATATTTACCATCTACCACCATTCTCTGACTTCGACCGGTTAGCCAGTTCTCTATCCAACTGGCCAAATTTCCCATGCCTCCTGACTTTCCGCATAAGCCTACCTTGGGGAACCTTATCAAATGCCTTACTAAAATCCATGTACACTACATCCACTGCTCTGTCCTCATCCACGTGCTTGGTCACCTCCTCAAAGAATTCAATAAGACTTGTAAGGCAAGACCTACCCCTCACAAATCCGTGCTGACTGTCCCTAATCAAGCAGTGTCTTTCCAGATACTCATAAATCCTATCCCTCAGTACCCTTTCCATTACTTTGCCTACCACCGAAGTAAGACTAACTGGCCTGTAATTCCCGGGGTTATCCCTATTCCCTTTTTTGAACAGGGGCACAACATTTTCCACTCTCCAGTCCCCTGGTACCACTCCCGTTGACAGTGAAGACGAAAAGATCATTGCCAACAGCTCTGCAATTTCCTCTCTTGCTTCCCACATAATCCTAGGATATATCCCGTCAGGCCCGGGGGACTTTATCCTCAAGTTTTTCAAAATGCCCAACACATCTTCCTTCCTAACAAGTATCTCCTTCGGCCCAACTTTCCCATGCCGCCCAGTTTTCACAATGAAACTAGTCCTATTTGCCTGTGTTTGGTCCATATCCCTCCATACCTATCTTATCCATGTACCTGTCTAAAAGAGTCCTTCTAAATAAATGCTGGTGATAACTGTTAGGTCTCCCATCCTCAATGCAGTTATATCATTGCTGATTAAAATGCCTTACTCTCACAACTCATCTATTCCACTATGGAAATGCTCAACAAAGGAGAGCCTTAAGGATTTTATGATCTGCCTGAATGTCCGTGGTATAAGTGATGTGTGTTCATATAGGAGTCTATACCTCTCCTTTTTCATGAGAAGAAAGGTCCATGTGGATCAGTTGTCATCACTGATACAGAATCATACATAAAAGAACATTAGAACCTTAAGAAATAAGAACATGAATAGACTGTCCAGCTCATCAAGTCTGTTCCACAATTCAATATCATAATGATATCAATATCATAAGGTTAGATCACACAGAATACAGGGAGAGCTAGCCATTTGGATACAGAACTGGCTTGAAGGTAGAAGATAGAGGGTGGTGGTGGAGGGTTGCTTTTCAGATTGAAGGCCTGTGACCAGTGGTGTGCCACAAGGATTGGTGCTGGGTCCACTGCTTTTCATAATTTATATAAATGATTTGAATGTGAACACAGGAGGTATAGTTAGTAACTTTGCAGATGAAGCAAAATTGGAGGTGTAGTGGGCAGCAAAGAAGGTTTCCTCTGACTACAATGAGATCTTGATCAGAAGGGCCAATGGGCCGAGGAGTGGTAGATGGAGTTTAATTTAGATAAACATAAGGTGCTGCATTTTGGAAAGGCAAATCGGGGCAGGACTTATATACTTAATGGTAAGGACCTGGGTAGTGTTGCTGAACAAAGAGACCTTAGAGTGCAGGTTCATAGCTCTTTGAAAGTGGAGTTGCAGATAGATAGGTAGTGAAGAAGGTGTTTGGTATGCTTTCATTTATTGGTCAGAGCATTGAGTACAGGAGTTGAGAGGTCATGTTGTGGCTGTATAGGACATTGGTTAGGTCACTTTTGGAGTATTGTAGCAATTCTGGTCTCCCTCTATTGGAAGGATGTTGTGAAACTTGAAAGGGTTCAGAAAAGATTTACAAGGATGTTGCTAGGGTTGGAAGGCCTGTTCCTGCATTGTACTGTTCAGATTGGGGCTCATTGATGTTTGAGTTACTTTGATTATTATCTTTGTTCCACCAAATTCTTGTCTGCAGCACTCTGCTAGTTGACTTTCTTTTGCCACTTGACTCTCTGAGTAGCTTACAATGACTGGTCTAAGAGGGGAGAGTCATGGAACTGAGTTTCTTTGGTTGGAGGATAGGGAAAGAATGTCAAGCTGCTGGAACATGCTTTTGGTCTTGAAATCTCAGGTCTGAAGTTTGTCTGTTAAATTCTGTAATGAAACATTAAGGTACTTGAGGTGGTCTTGTGGACTGAATGATGCTCCAGATAAGGAAAGAAGCCAGCTTTGATCAAAACTGTCTGGTCCTCATTTCTTAGCTGAAATCCATTGCAATTAATCAAGTAGAAGTTTTCTTTTCCCCTTGAACTAATTAGAAAGACCTCTATTACAATAAGAGGTAAGGTTCTTAATTTGTGTGCTTCTGCCATGCCCTGCCCCACCAAATGAAGCTGAGCATTGGGAGCTGGTGTTTTTTGTGGTCACTGCAACAAAACTGATTTTGAAAGAGGGAGATTCCAAAAATGAGAATAGGCTGGTATTAATTTGACCAACATCTTGATGGTCCTTGGTTAGCAACCTGTCTTACACACAGTGCAAAAACATGCATGTGTATTCAATAGTCTCTTGACTGTGCTTAAGCACTGCAATCATATGCTCATTGTCCTTTTTGTTTCTCCCGTTCTTAAACTCTTAAAATTTTCCTTTTTCTTTTGTATTTTCCTTGCAGAAAAAAGAAAAGGTATGAAAATCCTTTGAAATCCAATTTCAGTTCAGTAAGATGCATGTTGTTGCTCATAGTTGAGTGCATTTAGGCTGAAGCCTTGGTTGCTTTGCAGGTGGAGTTATGGCATGGTTTGTAAAGTAGTGAATTAATATTGAATTGAATCTTTTTTTGTGAAAATGTCAATTTGAGTGAATGGGCATTTGCAGATTTCTAAATGAATTGTAGAGTCTTACTGTGAATAGTTATTGACTTGAGTTCCTCATTTGGTTCATTCTGTTTCTCGTAAATGCATGATGTGATATTTGTGGATTGTATTCTGCCGAATTGTTGAACTTTGCAGAAATTTCAATGTTGATAATTCCTGCATAGCATAAACGTACTGTGCAAAGTGGAACTGGGGATGTGGGTTATTTGCCTAACACGTGAACCTTCAAGACTTGTATTGAATTAAATTGAATTTCTAACTGTTCTCTCAATGCAGTTTGGATAACACAAAACCAAAATGATCTCATCTAATGTTTTAGCTGAGCCGATATGAAGGTTTTGTGCCATTTGCTGCCTTCTGGAGTAATTTAAGTGTCTGGGTACCTTGCTGGTTTATTTTGAAGCTACTTGCTGATTGTCCTGTTGGTTGGCAGTTTGAGGTTTTTGTTGTTCAAAAACTGATATAGTGGTTGGAATTTAAAACTGAGGAAGTAATCTAGCATAATAAAAGTGCAATTGACTTGTGATTGTGCCATTCCAGTATGCATTCTAACTGGCATCTTATGTAATCAACTTGTTCCAGTTCTAAAAGTGGAAAAATAAATGAGCAAATTGAGATGTAAATTTTTGTTTGGTTGGTTTTGACCCCAGTATTAACTATACTTGTTGCTGTACTACATTTGGAAATAAGTGATTCTGCATGAACAGTGGATAGAATTAATTAAAACTGAATACTGAGTAGCTGGTTTATCCAGTTGTGTGTTGCACAAACTTGCCTGTTTTGTGGATTGTGGGGTTCGTAAAATGGTTTCGTATTGAACAAATGTACACACTTTTTTTTGAGGCAAAGACAAAGTAGACTCTGAGAAGTAAAAGTGTGCAATTCTGGTTTCCCTCTTATCGAAAGGATATTTTGAAACTTGAAAGGTTCAAAAAAGATTTACAATTTTGCCAGAGTTGAGCTATAAGGAGAGGTTGAATAGGCTGGGGCTGTTTTCCCTGGAATGTCTGAGACTGAGGGGTGAACTTACACAGGCTTATAAAATCATGAAAGACATGGATAGGGTAAATAGATAAGGTCTTTTCCCTGAAGTGGAGGAGTCCAGAACAAGAAGGCATAGGGGAGGATTAGAAAGGGACCTCAAGGGCAACCTTTTCACACAGAGGAAGTGGTTGGAGGTTGGTGGACTTAAACCATATACCATCCAAATGCCTTTCCTATGAATAGGAAAGGTTTAGAGGGATATGGGCCAAGTGCTGACAAATGGGACTACATTAATTTAGGATATCTGGTCGGCATGGACGAGCTGGACCAAAGAGTCTATTTCTGTGCTGTACATCTCTGACTCTAAGTCCTCAAAATGCCTTGAGACAGCCTGACCCCACAAATTCCTCTCCAGTGCCATACCAACTGAATATGAAAAAGCCTTTTCTGGTGCTATATTGTTTTCTAGTTTCTGTGGAATTCCACTCTGCAAAGAATTGTTTACCACTACAGCTGCTACTTAAAGTAGTTGGATAACTGATACACCAACATGATTACAGTTATTCTGTTATCATCAACTGTGGACTTCATTCCAGGATGGTGTCTACTCAGGGCCATGAGTTTCTACTATGGGTCATCTTATGAGTAAAACTTGCCTCTGGGCAATTAGTGATGGGTTATAACTGCTGGCCTGGCTAGTGACATCCACATCCTGTGTCTGAATTTAATAATGGACTGATTCTCACCTTTGCAGATCTTTTGACATGAAGGGCAGTTTGTCCCCTGACAAAGTTGGATTCCAAGTGTAGGATTTGCTTCTTTTACTCTCCTTTTCTGCTGTCTCTCTGACTACCATTAAGGTGTTGTGACTCAAAGCATGATGCAGTTTGATGGGCATGTTATTGCCATTCTAAACAATTAGCAGCAATTCCTTCCAGACATTAAAGTTAATGCAGTTGCTTCAAGGAGAGCTCCAGAGTGTCTTTGAAATAGTTTCACTCTCTTTTGAGAGTGAGAGCTACTACACATAGGATAGACCAAATTTTGATTTATCCAGACAATGTCCAGTCATTAAACACCTCATCATAGAGGTGTTAGCACTAAAAATGCTTCAGATGGAAAACTCTATCCTCAGTCATCTCTGTGCCAAAACCAAACTAACTTCCCTCCATGAACATAATTTACAATATGCCTATAGCTGCAGTATCATTGCTCACTTTGCACTGGGATTGCCAGCCAGTCTAAAACTCTTCAATATTGCACCAGAAACTTTTAACCCTGTCCTTGAATTTGGCCAAAAGTAAACTCAAATATTAGTCCATTCCTAGCCAACCAAATATTCCACCTTCTTTCCATCTTAATTTTTAAAAAATTGGTGTGACTTTCAAAAGTCTTGCTCGGCCAACTTCAAACTATTTGAAGAAATAGAGAGGGATGGAGACAAGGGGTGATATCAATTTAAAATAAAAATGATTCTTCTTTAGAAAGTGGACAGCTCTGTCTCAGCCAGCCTTTATTGTCCAACCCTCTGTGCCCTAAATAAGATGGTGGTGAGCTGCTTTCTTGAACCACTGTAATCCATGGGAGTATGTACATCCCCACTGCAGTTACGGAGAGAGTTCCAGAATTTTAATTCAGTGATACTGCAGGAACGGTGACATATTCCAAAGTGAGGATAGTGAGTGGCTTGGAGGGGATCTTGAAGGTTGTGGTGTTTCCTTGTATTCACTGCCCTTGTCCTTAGAGATGGTTGAGGTCATGGATTTTGATGGCGCTGTCAAAGGAGCCTTGGAAAGTGTATCATGCAGATGGTACATACTGCCGCCATTTATGCGTGATGGTGTATGAAATGAGTATTTAAAGGGGTGGATAGAATGCCAGTCAGATCCTGATGATGCAGAGCTGTTTGTATTGTTGGAGCTGCACTCATCCAGGCAGATGGGGAGTAGTCCATCACACTCTTGACTTTTACTTTGTAAATGATAGACAGGCTTTGGGGAGAGAGGGTGGAGTTACTCACTGTAGGATTGACAGCCTCTGATCTGCTCTTATAACCAAGTATTTATATTCCTGTCTAATCAGGAATTGGAAAAAATTGATCAATTTTGCTTCCAATTTTCATCATTCCCTCACCTTGCACCTCTGACTCCTCCCTTGTGTTCCTTGACATCTCTGTTTCCATTTCTGGGGATACTCTGCCCACCAATATCAACTACAAACCCCCACCGATGCTCACAATTTCATCCTCCAATACTGCTTCCTATAAATACACCATTTCCTCTGTCTCCATCACATCTGTTCTGACAGGAGCACCTCAGAAAAGTCCACCTTTTTCCTCAAATAAAGATTCTCTGTCTCCGTGGTTGGCAGGGCCCTCAACCGTGTGTGATGCACTTCCTCCACTTCTGCTCTCACCTTTTCTCTCCCCTCACACTACGTTGAGAAGGTTCCCCCATCCTCATTTCATGTCCCCCAACCTTCCCTCTCCCAGTGTCCACATCCAGAGGATCACAAGCTGCCGTTTCGATACCACCACCAGACACACATTCCTTTCCCCTTCCTTGTCAGCCTTCCGTAAGGTCTGTTCCCTCTGGGAGACCCTGGTCCACTCCTCCTTCACTCACAATACATCCCCACACCCCACGGCACCAACCCCTGCAATCGCAGACGGTGTAGCACCTGCCTATTTACTTCCTCCCTCCTCAGTATCCATGGCCCCAGACGCATTTTCCACGGGAAGCAACAATTTACATGCACTCCATTCAGGATACAGTGAGGACTGCAGATGCTGGAGAGTCAGAGTTAAAACCTCCGACTTCCTACAAAACAGCAGGCTGGCTATGGGTACCCACATGGGTCCCAGCTATGCTTGCCTCTTCGTAGAATACAACGTCCCCTGAATACAACGTTACTCTGCTACATTGATCACTGTGTTGGCATTGCTTTGTGCTCACACGAGGAGCTTGAACAGTTCATACACTTCACCCTGACCTCAAATTCACCTGGACCATCTCCGAAACCTCTTTGTCTCCAACAACCAACTCAACGCTGACATCTACTTCAAACCCAAATGACTCCCACAGCTAACTTGACTAAGACTCCACCTGAAGAAGGGCTTATGCCTGAAATGTCGATTCTCCTGTTTCTTGGATGCTGCCTGACCTGCTGCGCTTTTCCAGCAACACATTTTCAGCTAAGACTCCACTCCCCCCTCCCCTAAGCTTTACTCCCAATTCCTCTGCCTCCATCATTTCTGGTCTCATGATGAGTAATTCCAATCCAGGACATCCCAAATATCCTCCTACTTTGAGGACCATAATTTCCCCTCCCCTGTGAGCAACAATGCCCTCAATTGTATCTCCTCCATTTCCAGCACCTCTGCCCTTGAATCCCCCGGTCCTCACATTCCACCTCACCAATCTCCAAATCCAGCATATTATCCTCCGCCATTTTCACCACCTACAGTCAGACCCCACTACCAAAAATATATTTCTCTTCCCACTCTATTTGTGTTCTGCAGGGACCATTCCCTCCGTGACTCCCTCGTCAGCTACACATTCCCCACCAACCCCCTCTCCACATCAGGCACTTTCCCCTACCCCTGTATGAAGTGCAAAACATGTGCCCACACCTCCCCCTCACCTCCGTCCAAGGCCCCAAAGGATAATTTCAAATCTGGCAGAGATTTACTTGCATATCCATGAACCTCATTTACTACATCTATTGCTCTTGATGTGATCTCCTCAACATCGGAGAGACCAAGCGCAAACTTGCGGGATGGTTAAGGAACATCTCTGCTCCGTATGCACCAAACCATTTAAACTCCCCCTGCCCCTCCCACTCCTCTCATGACATGACCATCCCAGACCCCCTCCACCACCTAAACAAAGCCCCCGACAAACTGGAGGAGGAACACCTCATCTTCTGCCTCGGAATCTACAACCACATGGCCTCAACATTGAATTCACCAGTCTCCTTACCTCCCCAACCACCCCCCGCCCCCTCACTATCCAGGATCTAACCCTCTGACTCAGCATCACCCTCTTAACCTGACCTAACTGTCCATCTTCCTTCCCACCTATCTGCTCCACACTTTCCACCAACCTATCACAATCAACTCCTACCTTCGCCCACCTATCGCCATCCCATCTACTCATGCTGACCAGATATCCTAAACTAATCTAATCCCATTTGCCAGCGCTTGGCCCACGTTCCTCCAAGCCCTTCCTATTCATATACCCATCCAGATGCCTTTTAAAGGTTGCAATTGTACTAGCCTCCACCACATCCTCTTGCAGTTCTTTCCATACACACATCATCCTCTGCATGAAAAAGTTGCCCCTTAGGTTCCTTTTATATTTTTCTCCTCTCACCCTTTAGTTGTGGACTCCCCACATCCTTGTAAATCTTTTCTGAACCTTTGCAAGTTTCACAACATCCTTCCAATAGGAGGGAGACCAGAATTGTACACAGTATTCCAACAGTGGCCTAACCAATGTCCTTGAAACAGATGCAAAGGATGGAATGGAATTCTTACCGGAAACAGTGTGTGGATGTATAGTCAAGGTAACTGCTGGTTTCAGTGGGTTTGTGGTGGATCTCAATGGACAGTCTATTGCCAGAAATGGAAACAGTGAAGTCAAGGAAGGGGAGGGAAGAATCAGAAATGGATCAGATGTAGATGAGAGAAGGATGGAGCTAGGAAGCAAAACTAATGAAGTTTTTCAATTCAAGACAAGAGCAAGAAGCAGCACCAAAGACATTACAATGTAAAGGAGTAAAAATTGTGGGTGGGGCTCTGAGTAGGACTGGAATAAAGAATGTTCCACATACCCCTCAAAGAGACAGACAGCACTGGGACCAATACCCATATCTTTGACTTGAAGAATGTGAGACATGTTAAAGTATAAGTTCTTCAAATTGAGAAGAAGCTCAGTCAGGCAAAAGAGGACAGAGGTGGATGGGGAATGTTCAGGTCTCTTTCTAAGAAGAAGCAGAGAGTGTTCAGTCCATGCTGATAGGGATTGGACGTGTAGATGGGTTGCACATCCGTGGGGAAGTGAAGGCTGTTTGCTGTAAACAGCCCACTCACCTCATTAATATTCAGGCTCCTACCTTACCAAATATGCCAAACACACTTGACTTAAGGAAAACATGACATGAAAACCAGAGCAAGCAGCTCGCCACTTGCTCCAAAGGACCCCTTATTGGACATCAGGCAACAATATCTGAGGGCACACTCCATGGATGCTAGCCACACACACTCCCACATCCACAGTCACTGGCATCCTATATGTGCCAACATTTAATAACACTCATGGCACATTTCTAATCCACATTCACAATGTTTCTGCAATTCAATGCTACACCGGCAACTCTCATTGTAATGTTGCAGCAAGGACACTGTGTGCTCAGAGACACGGACCCAGTTCATTGACTGGGCCAGGCTACATCTCCAGGCTCTTCATTTGGTCTTATAGCACTCCCACTCTAAGGCTACCTGGATGCTTACAGCATTTCTCCCGGGCACTGCCAAACCTTGCCTTTTTGCACTTTGCCCCCCCAGTCAGAGATACCAGACTTGTATTACTGCAGTCCTCAGTCAAGTCAAGGGGGTCCTATCACCACAAGCCCAAGGGCAGCCTCTGATACCAGTTTAGGCTCTGCCCAGGGCAGTCAGTCCAGATCCTCTGCTCATAAGAGGTGAGAAGCCAAATGACAGACAGCACACGACGCATCAACTCTTTCTGCCATGTTGTAGATTGTTTTGCTCCTGAACTGAGGAAGAGGCAGGTATTATGGGCGATGGAAGTGGGTGGCAGCTGTTACTGTTGGTGCAGACGGGGAGGTGACCTGAGTGGATAAGAGGACAGCAGAGTGCAATTTGGAGTTAGTGATTTCTTGGGTTGGGGTGAGTGAGGGAAGATGTTGCAGGTAACAGTGAGAGTGGTAGAAGGTGGATGTGGTAGCAGAGGTAGAATGAGGTTGCAAAAAGAAGATAGCAGAACATACACTGGTGAAGCAGAGAATGGTATTGAGCTTCTTTCTAGAATACAGAACATTTCTCCTGATGGTTAAATCTGCTTTGTCCAGGTGAAAAGTTCTGAGCAGACTGGCATGATCTAAATCGTGTCCTCCACCACTGGTCATACACAAGAGGAAATCCCACATTGGCATCACCCCATCCAACAGGACCTCCAGGTCACCGCACACAATGTGGGGCACCGATTTCCCATTGACCGTCATGTCTGGGGCAAATGTCAGGCTCTAGTCCAGCTCTAGTGATTGTCTGGGTGCACAATGGCTTTTAAAGATGGCATGGGTGTGGGGGATGCAACTGAAATCTGGGTTATCTGCTGAGGGGCGAGTTGTTCTGGGTACAGCTCATGGTAGATCTTCTAATCAACCTGTTCAGTGATGCTATGATGTACCTTTGGTCTTGGTGTGACTTGAACTCAGGTTTCCTGGCACAGAGGTAGGGACATTACCACAGCACCACAAGAGTCCCTCCAGCATGTGATAAAATGGGGTGGAAATTGGATACTATAAGACCATGGTAGACAATCATATCTTTCACTTCACTGCCTCAGCCTCTGGGCAATAAGAGCCATTCTGCCCCACATTGTGTGGCACAGTGGCTCAGTGGTTAGCATTGCTTCCTCACAGCACCAGGGACCCAGGTTCGATTCCTGCCTCGGGTGACTGTCTGTGTGGAGTTTGCACATTGTCTCTGTGTCTGTGTGGGTTTCCTTCGAGTGCTCTGATTTCCTCCCACAGTCCAAAGATGTGCAGGTCAGGTGAATTGGCCTGCTAAGTTGGTAAATATAGGGTAGCAGAATGGGTCTGCGTTGGTGTGGACTTGTTGGGCTAAAGGGCCTGTTTCCATTCTGTAGGGAATCTAATGTAAAAAATTCCAGCCTGCTGCTCCTGTCCCTCCCTATGTGTGTGAGGACAAGTCCCTGACACTACAGGGTCCTCTCCTGCCTGGCACTGAGTGGGTTACCAGTCTCTGCCTATGCCATCAACTGGGGCTGTTTCTACCTTGTCCAGCCATGGAGCTGTCACAGTGACGGTTTCACCAGACTGTGCTCCCACAATTTCTAAATGTGTCACTCCCACCAAGGTGTCAGTTTCTGAACTGGAGGGGGCTTGGCAATGCTTCCTGTAAGGCCTCAATACTCGTCCTCAGAGAGTGAGGAGGACAGCAACAGCAACTGCAACTGTATAAGGTGCTGGTGAGACCACATAAGACCATAAGACACAGGAGCAGAAATTAGGCCATTCAGCCCATTGAGCCTGCTCCACCATTCAATTATGGCTGATTAAGTTTCTCAACCCCATTCTGCCACTTTCTCCTCATAACCCTTGATCCTCTTGATACTCAAGAACCTATTTATCTCCATCTTAAATATACTCGATGACCTGGCCTTCTGTGGCAATGAATTCCAAAGATTCACCACTCTCTAGCTGAGGAAATTTCTCCCTATCCCCATTCTGTAAGGTCTACCCTTTATGTTAAAGCTGTGTCCTTGATCCTAGTTTCTTCTTCCAATAGAAACCTCTTTCCAACATCCACTCTGTCCAGGCCATTCAGTATTCTGTATGTTTCAATCAGATCCCCCTTCTTCTTCCTAAACTCCATCGAGCATAAACCCAGAGTCCTGAATCATTTCTCATATGTTAAACTTTTCATCTCTGGAACCATCCTCATGAACCTCCTTGAAACACAATCCAGGGCCAGTACATCCTTTCTGAGATATGGTGCGTAAAACTGTGCAGCAATACTCAAAATGTGGTCTGATCAGAGCTTTATAGAGCCTCAAAAATACATCCCTGCTTTTGTATTCAAGTCCTCTCAAAATAAATACCATCATTACATTTGCCTTCCTAACTACTGACTCAACCTGCAAGTTTACCTTGAGAGAATCCTGGACTATAACTCCCAAGTCTCTTTGCACTTCAGACGTCTGAATTTTCTCCCCATTTAGAAAATAGTAAAAGAGTCATAGAGATGTACAGCACGGACGCAGACCCTTCGGTCCAACTCATCCATGCCAACTGGATATCCCAACCTAATCTAGTCCCATTTCCCTCTAAACCCTTCCTAGTCATATACCCATCCAGATGCCTTCTCAATATTGTAGTTGTACCAGCCCCCATCACTTCCTCTGGCAGCTCATTCCATTCACACACCACACTCTGCATTTCCCCTTAGGTCCCTTTTATATCTTTCCCCCTCACCCTAAAACTATGCTTTCTAGTTCTGGACCTTGTCTGTTTACCCTACCCATGCCTCTCATGATTTTATAAACCTCTATGAGGTCACCCCTCAGCCTTCATGCCTCTATTCTTCCTAGCAAAGTGCATGACCTCACACTTTCCCACGTTGTACTCCATCTGCCATTTCTTTGCCCTCTCTCCTAACCTGTCCAAATCCTTCTGCAGCCTCCCTGTCTCTCCAATGCCAACTATCCCTCTACCAATCTTTGTATTATCTGCAAACGTAGCCAGAATATCCTCAATTCCTACATCTAGACCATTAATGTATAAAGTGAAAAGTTGTGATCCCAACACTGAACCTTGCGGAACACCATTTGTCACCAGCTGCCATCTTGAGAAGAACCATTTCATCCCCACTCTCTGTTTTCTGCCAGAAAGCCAAGCTTCTATCTATGTTAGCGCCTTGCCTCTGACACCATGGCCCTTATCTTATTCAACTGCAATACTGGGAGCAGTATTTAAGTAAAAATATTGTTTCATTGGAGGCAGTTCAGAGGTTCACTTAGGATGATCCTGGTTATGGAAGGATTGTCTTATCAGCAAAGATTAAACAGGTTGGGATGCTACTCATTGGAATTTAAATGAGAAGTGATCTCAATGAAAATATAGGATTCTTAATGAGCTTGACAGGGTAAATGCTGAGAGGATGTTTTCCCTCAAGGGAGAGTCTAGGACGAGAGGCCATTGTCTCAGAATAAAGTAGTGCCTATTTAAGACTGAGATGCTGAGGGATCTCTTCTCTAAGAGGGTTGTAAGTCTTTGGAACTCCTTGCCACAGAGCTGTGGGGGGCAGAATCCTTCTGTCTATTTAAGACTAAGATTGATAGATGCTTGATCATTCGGAGAATCAAGGGTTATGGGGAAGGGCAGGAAAGTGGACGTAAGAAATGTTGGATTAGCCATGATCTTATCAAATGAGGGAGCAGGTTTGAGGAGTCAAAAGGCCCATTCCTGCTCCTATTTCTCATGGTTTTTATGGTCTTAAAAATACACAGAATACTCAATTTGTCTGTATCTTAGACAGGTTTCTGTGCTTGATAAGAATGACTATTTATTATAAAGAAGTTTGCACATTCTCTCCGTCCCTGTGTGGGTTTCCTCCGGCTGCTCCGGTTTCCTCCCACAGTCCAATGATGTGCAGGTGAGGTGAATTGGTCAAGCTAAATTGCCTGTAGATTAGGTGCATTAGTTAGGGGGAATGGGTCTGGGGGGGTTACTCTTCGGAGGGTCGGCGTGGACTCGTTGGGCTGAAGTAGATTCTAACTACAGGTAAACCATTTTGAACTATTGACAAATAGTCAAACTGGTTAAAACTCTAATCCACTTAAATCTCTCCCTCTATACACAGACAGATGCAAACTAAAATGGGTGTTGTGTGCAGGAGCAAAGATGGAGAAAGTAGTTCAGTGGTCCCTGCTGATCATAATGCTGCTTCTCAATCTTCCTTCTCCAAATACTTACACTTATCATGGGATCTCAGTGTGGACGCAGGCCATTCAGCCCACATTGCCTCTCCAAAGAACATCCCAACCAGACCCACATCTATCCCTATAATACCGTATTTCTATGGCCAATTCACCTGACCTGCACATCTTTGGACTGTGGGAGGAAACCAGACCGCCCAGAAGAAACCCACGCAGACACCAAGAAACCATACAAACTCCACACAGACCGTCGTCTAAGACCAGAATCAAACTCGAGTTCTTGGTGTGAGGCAGCAGTGCTAACCACTGAGCCACGGTGTCACCCAGAATTTTCAATGAGTTGTTGATGGACAGGAATCTTCATTTGGGCTTCAGTCCTTTCTGGGTTCACTACATGTCAGTATGGGTTGAATAGATCTACCACTGCACCATAAGAGCTGCTATGTGACTGAACTATGTTTAAGGACTATTTGCCAATTTCATAAAATCATAGAATCTGTACTGTGCAGAAGGAGGCCATTTGGCTCAATTAAGTCTGTATCAACTCTCCAAAGAGCACCCCAACCAGAACTATGCCCCTACCCCATTATATTTATCATGGCTAATCCACTTAGCACATCCCTAGACACTACAAACAATTTCAGCATGGCCAATCCACCTCATTTGCACACCTTTGACCATGGGAGTTAACTGGAGCACCCAGAGGAAACCCACAGAAACGCGGGAGAACATGCAAACTACACACAGACATGGGGAGAACGTGCAAACTCCACACTTGTTTGAAGGAGGCACAAGGTGACTAGTTAACACACACAAAAATCTCAGGCTTATTAATTAAAAGTCACAACTTACAGCACCCTAAGAAGGGAAATATACTGGCTTTCATTATGCTTGACATGGTTTTCACCGCAGAGCGAAAACAGCTCCTTCACCTTCAAATGTCCAATGGCTCTTGCCATAATATTCACACCTCTGAGCTCTTTGGCTGCCTGGAAGCCAATCACTTAGATGTTGGCCAGCAGGAAGCTTTTGTTATCGAGAACTAGTCATGCCTTCACAGACTTGAATACACCCAGTCAGTTGATGTAACTGCTTTTAATGCTCTCCACAGTCCGTTCACCGAACTCACTCAGGACATGTAAACAGTTAAAGTGCTTTCCAAAGTCAACTCACTGAGTGCATACTCTCTCACTCTCTATGACTGGTTAAAGATTCTCAAAGACTCTAGCTGGGCAAAAATCTGTGTGTATGTGGGTCTCTCATTCCAGCTTGTCTGCAAACCCAACCACCCCTACTGCTCGAAGAAGCAGCTATGTAAACAGTACTTACAATGAGTATCAGGCTACTTGGTTTTAAAAAGTATATAATCATTCATTTTTAGAACAGACATTTTCCCATTTCAATCTACATTCAAAATACTGAAAAATAAAAAAATATGGTCTTTCCACCGCACATGGGCAGAAACCTATCATGCAAATTAATTGCCTCCAGGGCATGTTGCTAGTTTTATGGACAGGGCAGCTCTTCTCTTTATTGATACTGTTTAACTTGCTGAGCAGTTGTAGTAGTTTCATTTGCTGCATTAAATTTCCTGTATGACTTTTATATTGACATCACAGTGAAGTTTGTAGCTGTTCCTGAATTAATGACAGCCACAGAATGGCTTGTCAACTGCCAAGTGGATTAGGGGATACATCTCCAGAGAGAGAAAAGCTGCAGTATTTTAGTCAGTAGGAGGAATTCTGTGTTCATGTCGCTGAAGCAGTAAATTGATCAACTCCCAACCCTTGGTTCATGTTTCAATTCATTGCCCTCCTCCTCTGTAATGTACATTGAGATGGTGGAATTTATTCTGATCCTCTGAGTACAGACAATGAGAAGATGTGCTCTCTGCATTACTCAGCCTGTCCTTGGTCTTTGCTAGAGTCTTTGAGAATCTTTAACCAGTTATAGAGAGAGAGAGAGTATGCACTCAGTGAGCTGACTTTGGAAAGCGCTTTAACTATTTACATGTCATGAGTGTGAGTTCAGTGAACTGACTGTGGAGAGCATTAAAAGTAGTTATGTCGACTGACTGGGTGTATTTGAGTGAACTGATTCTGGAAAGAGCTATATCCATTTGTGTTAAGTGAGTGAGCTCCAGTGAACAGACTGTAGAGTGAGCCATAACCAGTTACACAGTGTGAGCGAGTGTGTTTTAGTGAAATGGCTGTTGTGTGAGCTGTATCCAATTTCAGCAAAAGGTGGTATTAACATCATTGGTCCCTTCCCAGCAAGAAAAGAGCTTACTCACTTAGCCTATCTTTTTAATTTTGATAACTGAAAAAGTAAATTTGTTTTTTATTCTCTTGTGGATGTCACTGGCTGGGCCAGCATTTATGTCTGTCTCTAATTCAGAAGGTGGTAGTGAGCAGTCTTCTTGAACCGCTGTCATTTATGTTTTGTGGGTTAACCCAAGGTCCTTGGGGAGGGAATTCCAGGATTTTGACCCAACTACATTTCCAAGTCAGGATGGTGTGAGGCTCAGAGGAACTTTCAGGTGGAGTAATCCCAGGTATCTGCTGCCCTTATCCTTCTAGATTGAAGTGGTCATGGGTTTGGAAGGTGCTATCTGAGGATTTTTGGTGAATTTGTGCAGTGCGTTTTGTGGACAGTACACACTGCTGTTACTGAGTGTCAGTGGTGGACAGAGTGGATGTTTGTGGATGTGGTGTCAATCAAGCAGGCTGTTTTGGCCTGGATATTGTCAAGCTTCTTGAATGTTGTTGGATCCGAACCCATCCAGGCAAGTGGGGAGCATTCCATCACACCCCTGACTTGTATCTTGTAGACGATGGACAGGCTTTGGTGAGTTAGGAGTTGAGATGAATTACTCATTCCCAGCCTCTAACCTGCTCTTGTATCCATTGTGTTTATTTGTGAGTCCAGTTGTGTTTCTGGTCAATGGTAACACCCAGGATGCCACTTGTCAGCCCAAGCCTGGATATTGTCCAGATCTTGCTGCGTGATTGTTGTTTGAGCCAAGGCTGTAATGAAGTCAGGAGCTGAATGGTCCTGGTTGAACCCAAACTGAAGAGGTTATTGCTGAGCAGGTGTTGCTTGAAAGCACTGTTGATGAGACTTTACTGATGACCGAGAGTTGACTGGTGGGCTGCAATTTTCCACATTGGTGGGTAGATGCCAGTATTGTAACTGTACTGAAGAGCTTGGCTAGTGGAGCGGCAAATTCTGGAGCACAAGTCTTTAGTACTACTGCAGGAATGTTGTCAGGGCCCATAGCCTTTGCAGTATCCAGTGTCCCCAAACACTACTTGATATCATGTGGAATGAATCAAATTGGCTGAAGACTGGTATCTGTGATGATGGGGATTGCAGGAGGAGGCAGAGATGGATCATCCATGTGGCACTTCTGGCTGAGGATTGCTGCAAATGCTACAGCCTTGTCTTTTACACTGATGTGCTGGGCTCTCCTTTCATTGAGAAATTTGTGGAGCCACCTCCTCCTCTCCATCCTCCTCCAGTGAGTTATTTAATCGCCCACCACTATTCACGACTGGATGTGCAAGGACTGCAGAGCTTATATCTGATCCATTGATTGTGGGATCACTTAGCTCTATCGATCACTTGCTGTCTGTGCTGTTTGGCTGCTTCACCAGATTGATACTTCATTTTCAGGAATGCTTGGCACTACTTCTGGCATGCCACCTGCAATCTCCATTGAACCAGATTGATGGTAATGGTTGTGTGTGGGATATGTCAGGCCATGAGTTTACAAATTGTGCTAGAGTACAGTTGATAGCCCACATTGCCTCATGGATTCCAATCTTGAGTTGGGAGATCTGTTTAAAGTCTGTCCCATTTAGCACCGTGATATTATCACTCAAAATGCTGGAGGATTCTCAATGTGAAGGTGAGACTTTGTCTCCACAAGGGCTGTGCAGTGGTCACTCTTATCAATACTGCCATGGACAGTTGTATCTGTAGCTGGCATATTAACAAGGATGAGGTCAAGTACATTTTTCCCTCTTGTTGGTTCCCTCACTATCTGCTGCAGAACCAGTCGAGCAGCTATTTCCTTTAGGACTCTACTAGCTCAATCAGTATTACTGCTGATGAGCCACTCTTGGTATGGACATTGAAATGCCCCACCCAGAGTACATTTTGTGCCCCTGCCACGCTCGGTGTTTCCTCCAAGTGTTTGTTCAACATGGAGGAACCACTATTTCATTAGCTGAGGGAGAACCAAACGTAGTAATCAGCAGGAGGTTTCCTTGCTCATGTTAAACTGATGTCATGAGACTTCACGGAGTTTGGAGTCAACGTTGAGGACTCCCAGGTCAATTCTTTTCTGACTGTATACCACTGTGTCATCACCTTTGCAGGGTCTATCCTGACAGTGGGACAGGACATATCCAGGGATGGTGTTTGGGGTTAACTCTGAAGTATGATTCTGTGAGTATGACTAGGTGTTGCTTGATTAGTCTGTGAAACAGCTCTTCTATTGTTGGCAATAGCTCCCAGATGATAGTACTGTGGTCTTGCTGCAAACACAGAAACTAGCTAGATTATGAACCTACATTCTATCTGATTTACAAATGATGTTAAACTTGATACATTTTAATATACGATTGAATATCGCAAATGTTTATAAGCAGAATGGAGGGGTCTTCAGGGAAGAATGAAGTGAGCATGCCCCCCCCCACCCTCATCCCCCATCTCTCCCTCTTCTCCACCAAACCCTCATCTCCTCCCCTCCACCAAGCCTCCACCTCCCCCTCTTTTCACCCCTTCCCTCCCTTGACCCCACCCTAAACCCTCACTGGAAGCAGCTGCAGTTTAAACTCCTCCTCTGAGACAGGCAGAATGGTGATGCTAGCCTACAGGGAGGAGATGTGTGCTGGGGTGCAGTTTAAATATTGCACCAGGTCCTTTGACCCTGTGCAGTGATAACAAAGTCCATGATTCCCTACCCATACCTACTGCACAACTGCCTAGCCCCCTCACCAGTGTATTGGCTGTCTGTGGCGTAGTCAGTCATGTCCCCTCGAGCAGTAATCCTGCTCACTTTGGTTCTGCCATCAACATACTTATGGCTGCAACATGCTTGGGAATTATTTTCTTTTAATAAAAAGACACGTTTATCAAGCTGAAGGAGTTACCTGTTTTTATACATGTGCTACATCAGTGTGGAGATATTAGACTCAGCTGAATTATCATTTCTTTGCATAAACGTCTTGTACAGCTGAAAATGCCCAGCAACATTTCATTCCCTTCCTATGCAGTTTGTACCAGGCTTGGGGAAGGAGGATCGCTGAAACCAGATCTCCAGGTATTAGAGGGTTACATGGAGGTAAAGAATCAGGACAGTTTTACAGATACAGTAATACCAAGTTCAGACACAATTCTTTAACAGTGCAGAGCTAGTCACAATCTCCACTTAAAATCGAACAAAATGAAATCCAGCAAAGTCCAAATCCCCACCTGGTCATGTAAAACCCCATCTGCTGACTGACTGAAACCAAACTTGAGATCTCATCACTGTCAATGGTAATCAGGTTTTTTCTTGATAGCAAGCAGCAATCTCCTCAGTCATTTCTTAAAAGGCAGCTTTACAAGCATTCACCCTCCTCCTTCCTCAAAGCAAGAATGAGAACAAAAGCTGTAATTATATCGCGGAATGCTCAGTTCCAATTTTAAATTGTCTTCGCCCAGCTCCTCTAGGTATTAACATTGCTGCAATGCAGATGATGAACTATCACTTCATAAAAAGGTATGAATTTAATTTAACTGAGAAAAGCTGAGTGAATTTGTTCACATCACTAATACAGAACAACCTGAAATTAGAATCAATATTTCAAATTAAATTGGATGTTAACTCTGGTTTAGCACCTTGATGAAGACAGTTTTAAATCAGATTTTGATGAGATTTAATCGATGTGTTATTAAATTAATGTGGTACCATCAAGATTTCTAGCTGAAAATGGACTGCCACCTTCAGTTCCACACATGATGAGATCTCAATTCTAACAATGTATTAGGAAGGTGGGTACAGAGAAAAGCACCATCTTGCTCTGGGAGGTGGTGGCCCAAATAGTCACAATCAATTCACTGGGCACAGGGGCAGTCAGGTAATAAAACTTTTAAGTGAGTGAAAGTTTTAGCAGTGAATTTTTTTTTGCTCATCCATGTGAAGCATGTCTGCATCATGCAGGTCTGGTGTAGTCCCAAACAAGGCTTCTAAATTGAATCAAAATTTAGTTCACTTTCCAGCCAAACAATAATTAAAGTGGGACAGGAAGGAGTAGAAAATCTATACAGAAGTAGAGGAGAAATTAGCACCAAAATGTGTAAAAATGGTTAAAGTGTTGAAGCTTAAGGCTCTTTACAAATGCTGCATGCATTCAGATAACAAGATAATTGAGCTGACAGCAAAACAGAAATAAATGATTATGACTTGATAGTTATTATGGAGATACTGTATATGTATAGGATGAGCATGACTTGGAACTCTATATTCAAGGATATTCAATCTTTCAGAAGAACAGTGTTATAAAGCAGAGATTGACCCCCCCACCCACCCATCCCACTCTGCGAACTACAACCGAAACACCCAAAGCACCTCACCCTATAATCTGTAAAAGGAGAGTGAAAAGTGGTGTAATCTACTTTTCAGCAACTTCTAGTGGTTAAATAAAATAAATCCTTGACATTCACTTTTAAATTGTCACTTGTTGTTTTTATTATCTAACTCCCTAACAGAACAAATGAACTAAACTATTAACACACTGAATGAAAACCCTTCTAACTACCAACTGTTCAACAACAAAGCCAGATTCTAATGGTATGCTATTCCAATAAAAAAACAAGACCCACTTCATATATAAAAATAATAGAATTTAGTCTCGCAAAATTACAGCGAGATTACATGTCCTCCAGAATGTTCTGTGCCTTTTCCGTCGATTATTCTGTCAGGAATACCTTCTCTGATGTTGGTACCATTGTTATTAAGATGGTGCTTTTTCTAAGACACAGATGAGGCTGTGAGAGCTAGTGATTCTCTCTTAAGAGCTGAGGGCCGTTAGCTCTGGTGGATGGCAGCTTGCTCTGGGTCTTTGTCCAACTGCCCCCTTCTTTTATACCTTGATGACATATCGATATTTCTTACAATCGGGTTGGTCCTATATTGTCAAAACCATCATTTAAATTTAATAGGTTTTTGGTTTTTGGTATTTTAGTACTTGGTTCAAATTGATGAGCTAAACTCAAAAGCCTGTTGTCTTGGTTAAAAACTGCTGCGTGGCCTGTTAACTATATGGCCTTTCGAAACAAATGTTTCAATTTGGGTGCTCTCTATGTACTTGCAAACCTTTAAGCTGCTGCTCACAAGCACAGAAAAAATGCATGATTTTTTTAAAGGGATTATGCAATGCTTTCCCAGTTTTACAATTTTACAAACACCAAATTCAAACTTCCTGCCTCCCAGTCTACAATTCCTCAACCCAACTTCGCAATACCCAACTTAAGAAAATAATGAACCAGTATTATGAAAAGATTAATGAGCTATGGATCTGGTAATATAATGGAGTTAAGATTTTCTTTTTTAAAACCTTAACTCCATTATATTACCAGATCCATTGCTCATTATTCTAGAGTTACACATTTTATACTAACCCAATTTATATATAACATTGAACACTACCATTTCTATCTTATATAAGCATTTTTCTTTTAAACCCAAGGTAAAGCATCCGCGATAATATTTTCACGACCTGAGATTCCCACAAACTAATCTGGTGTTCTTGTCATAGAGTCATAGTCATAGAGATATACAGCATGGAAACAGACCCTTCTGTCCAACCCGCCCATGCCGACCAGATATCCCAACCCAATCTAGTCCCACCTGCCAGCACCCGGCCCATATCCCTCTAAACCCTTCCTATTCATATACCCATCCAAATGCCACTTAAATGTTGCAATTGTCCTTAAATTGTCCTTTCCAGAGATGTCAAAGGATTATGATCACATATATGATCATCTCTGATGCATTATTTGTCATGTAAACATTTAAATGTTGTGAAGCCATTTCCAAACTCAATAACTCTTTTTCAATAGTTGAATATATTTTCTGGTGGATATTGAGTTTTCTTGAAAAATGGCCTTTCAGTTCCACAAACATCCTCCTGAAACAACACCGGTCCAATCCCTACATCACTTGCATCAATGGCAATGCTGAAGTGTTTCAAAAATTAGGCATGGCTGAAACCAGTGCGGTGGTTAACATGGTTTTAAATTCTCAAATGCCTCCTGGCATTGTTCTGTCCACCGAACTTTTAGTGTTTTTTTTAACAAATCCGTCAACGGTGCCATACACTACTAAAGTATGGTACAAATTTCCTGTAGAATCCACTCAATCCCAAAGCTTTTAGCACTTCAATCGAGGATGGATTTGGAAATTCATCGATGGCCTTTGTCTTCATGTTCCTCGGTGTCATCTGCCCGTATGCAATGTTGAGCCTGAAGAATACCACTTCTGCCTTTGCAAATTCTGTTTGTGCCAAGTTTATGATCAACTTTGCCTTCTATAGTCTCTCAAAGAGCTCTGCCAAATGGTCCATGTGACCTTTCCATGAATGGCTAAAGGTCACTATGTCACCTATGTGGACAGCACAATTCTGTTCGTGAGCCTTTGAAAAGTGGCTGGTGCATTTTTCATTCCCAAATGGCATTACTTTAAATTGATATAGTCCACTTGGGGTTATAAAAGCAGAAATTTATTTTGCTCTCTTCAACAAAAGTAATTGCCAGTAACTGCAAAATAAGAACATAGAACATTAAAACACTGCAGCACAATACAGGCCCTTTGGCCCTTGATGTTTTGCCAAACTTTTATAAAACTCTAAGATCAAACTAGATTAGAGTGGTGCTGGAAAAGCACAGCAGTTCAGGCAGCATCTGAGGAGCATCTGCTTCTTGGATGCTGCCTGACCTGCTGTGCTTTTCCAGCACCACTCTAATCTAGACTCTGGTTTCCAGCATCTGTAGTCATTGTTTTTACCTCCTAAGATCAAACTAACCTACATATCCTTCATTTTGTTATCATCCGTGTGCAAATCCAAGAATTGCTTAAATGTCCCGAATGTATCTGACTCTACTATCACCACTGGCAATCCATTCCATGCACTCACCACTCTCTAGGTTAAGAACCTACATCTGGCATCTCCCCTTATCCTTCCTCTAATCACCTTAAAATTATGCCTCCTCGTGATAGCCATTTCCACCCTGGGATAAAGTCTCTGGCTATCCATTCTATCTATGCCTCATCATTTTGTTCACCTTATCAAGTCACCTCTCGTCCTTTTTCGCTCCAATGAGAAAAGCCTTCCTCAACCTTTCTTCATAAAACATGCCCTCCAGTTCAGGCGGCATCCTGGTAAATGTCCTCTACACCCTCTCCAAAGCTTCCACATCCTTTCTGCAATGAGGCAACCAGCACTGAACACAATATTCCAAGTATGGTCTAACCAGGGCATTATAAAGCTGCAGCATAACCTCGCGGCTCTTAAACTCAATCCCCCCACTAATGAAAGCCACCCTTCCATTTTTTCATCCAAGTTATTTATAAAAATCACAAAGAGCAGAGATCCCAGTACAGATCCCTGTGGAACACCACTGGTCACCAAACTCCAGGCTGAATACTTTCCATCTCCTACCATCCTCTGTCTTCAATGGGCCAGCCAATTCTGTATCCAGACAACCACATTTCCCTATATCCATGATTCCTTACTTTCTGAATGAGCCTACCATGGGGAACCTTATCAAATACCTTGCTAAAATCCATATACACCACATCCACTACTTTACCTTTGCCCATCTGTTTTGTTACATCCTCAAAGAACTCAATAAAGTTTGTGAGGCATGACCTGTTCCCCCTCAAAGCCAGGCTGACTCTCTCTAATCAAACTATGCTTTTCCAAATAATCATAAATCCTGTATCTCCGAATCCCCTCCAATAATTTGCCCACCACCGACGTAAGACTGTAATCCCTATATCCTTTCTTGAACAAGGGAATAGCATTTGCCATCCTCCAATCATCTGGTACTACTCCAGTGGACAGTGAGGACACAAAGATCATTGCCAATAATGTAGCAATCTCTTCCCTCACTTCCAGTAGTAACCTTGGGTATATCCCATCTGGCCCAGGGGACTTACCTATCCTCAGATTTTTCAAAATTTCCAGCACACCCCCTCTTCTTAACATCAACCTGTTTGAGCATATCAGCCTGTTTCACACTGTCCTCACAAATGACAAGGTCCCTCTCACTAATAATACTGAAGCAAAGTATTCATTACCTCCTCCGACTCCAGGTAAAAGTTCCCTCCACTATCGTTCCTACCTTCACTTTGGCCATCCTCTTATTCCTCACATAAGTGTAGAACACATTGTTGTTTTCCTTAATCCCACTCAAGGCTTTTCCATGCCCCTTTCTAGCTGGCTTCATCCATTCTTCAGTTCCTGACTACCTTGTAACCCTCTAGAACCCTGTCTTAAGTTGACTGGATGTTCCACATCTCTTGTCATCCAAGGTTCCTTCGCCCTACTATCCCTTCCTTGCCTCAGTGAGACAACCCTTTCCAGCACTCTCACCAAGTGCTCCCTAAACAACCTCCACATTTCTGTTGTACATTTCCCTGAGAATATCTGTTCCCAGTTTATGTTCCACAGTTCCTGTGTAATAGCATTGTAATCCCCATTCTCCCAATTAAATACATTCCCATAATGTCTGTTCCTATCCCTCTCCATGAGTATAGTAAAGGTCAGGGAATTGCGATCACCACCATCGAAATGCTCTCCCACTGAGAGATCGAGCTCCTGGCCTAGTTCGTTGCCAAGCACCAAATCCAATATGGCCTCTCCTCTATATAGCCTATCTGTATAATGAGTCAGGAATCCTTCCTGGACAAAATCTGCTCCATGCAAACTATTTGTACTCGGGAGATTCTAATCAATATTAGGCAAGTCACCCATGACAACAACCCTGTTACTTCTGCATCTTTCCAAAATCTGCCTCCCAATCTGCTCCTCCATGTCTGTTGCTATTGTACAGTCTGTGGAAAACTCCCAATAAAGTGACTGCTCCTTTCTTGTTTCTGATTTCTACCCATACTGGCTCTGTAGACAAACCCTCTTCAACGACCTCCCTTTCTGCAGTTGTGACACTGTCCCTGATTAGCAATGCCACTCCCTCACCTCTTTTATCTCCCCCTCTATTCATTTTTCAACATCTCAACCCTAGAACATCCAACAACCATTCCTGTCCCTGTGATATCCAAGTCTCTGTAATGGCCACAACATTGTTGCTCAAAGTATTGATCCATGCTCTAAGTTTACCACCCTTATTCCTGACGCTTCTTGTGTTAAAATAGGCACACTTCAACCCATCACATTGACTGCAACTTTGCCCTGTCAACTGTCTGTCCTTTCTCACAGACTCTCTGCACACCAACTGTTCACCTCTGATCCATAGTTCTGGTTCCTACCCCCCCTGCCAAATAGTTTAAACCATCCGGAGAGCTCAAGCAAATCTCCCACCCAGGATATTGGTGCCCCTCCAGTTCAGGTGCAACCCATCCTCCTTGTACAGGTCCCACTTTCTCCAGAAGGTATCCCAATGATCCACATATCTGAAGCCCTCCCAACTACACTGGCTCTGATGCCACGTGTTCAGCTGCGCTCGCTCTATGATCCTAGCCTCACTAGCCCGGTGGGACCAGTAGCAATCCTGAGACGACTACTCTGCTCATCTTGCCTTTTTAGCTTCCAATCTAATTCCCTATATTCACTTTTCAGGTCCTCATCCCTTTCCCTATCTGTCATTTGTACTGATGGGTACACACCTTCTGCTGCTCCCCCTTCCCTTTAAGAATCCTGCAGACTCAATCCAAGACATCTTTGACCCTGGCACCTGGGAGGCAACATACCATCTGTGAGTCTCATTCACAACCAGAGAATCTCCTGTCTATTCCTCTAACCATTGAATCTCCTATCACTGTCATTCTCCTATTCTCCCCCCTTCCCTTCTGAGCCACATTGCCAGAGACCTGGCCACTGTGGCTTTCCCCTGGTAGGTTGTTCCCCCACAACAGTATCCAACAGTATACTGATTATTGAGGGGAATGGCCACAGGGGACCCCTGCACTGTCTGCTATACCCTTTCCCTCTCCTGACGGTCACCCAGCTACCTTTATCCTGTAACTTAGGTATGACTACCTCCCTATAACTCCTTTCTATCAGCCCCTCAGCTTCCAAATGATCTGAAGTTCATCCAGCTCCAGTTCCCTAACATGGTCTGTGAGGAGGTGGAGTTGGGTGCACTTCTCGCAGGCAAAGTCAGCAGGGACACCAGTGGTGACCCTTACCTCCTACATCCTGCAAGAGGAGCCTGCGACTGTCCTAGCCTCCATCCCCTCTGCTCTAACTTGCCAAAAGAGATTGGGAAAAAAAAAACTTTCACTTACTAACCCTCCACCCTGTGTTTTTTTTTGATAGAGGAGGAGGAACAGGTGAGAGACACAACATGAATTGTCTTTTGGATATAGCCACTGACCAAATATATTAGTTCACTTACCCGGCAGTCCCCATGCCCGCATTCACTCCTTTTCAGCCTTCAATCCCCTGATTCGCAAAGTAAGTATCACTGTCGCTCTCCTATTCTTTCCCCCCTTCCCTTCTGAGCCACATTGCCAGAGACCTGGCCAGTGTGGCTTTCCCTGGATAGGTTGTTCCCCTGCAACAATGTCCAACAGTACATTTATTATTGAGAGGAACAGCCACAGGGGATCCCTGCACTGTCTGCCTATTCCCTTTCCTTGTCCTGACTTACCTTCCCAGCTGTCCCTTGGCTTGCGCTCTCTTGACTTCCACTGCTGAAATGGAGGCTGCTGATTCATGAGGGGAGTTCAATAAGTCCAACTTTGTGGTGTAAGCGGCTTGTCCTATTATTTCCACACAATCTTGCAGCCTTGGAATTGGGTATGAGTCAGATTTGGTCACAGCATTGACCTTCTGATAATTTATGCAGTATCGTTGAATACTATCAGGTTGGGGCACCAACACCATTGACGAACTCCACTCGCTTTGACTCATCTCATGATGTCTTCTTGGACCATCTCTTCTGAACCTGTGCTGCTTTGAGAGGATTAAACTGTAGGGGTGTTGTTTTATTGGAATTCCCTACTTCAACCCCATATATTATGGCATTAGTCCTCCCCATTCTATTTCTCCATAGGTCCTCATAACACTGTAACAAGTCTTTCAATTCAATTCTATGTTCCTGGATCAGAGCTTACTTCCCCATCCTACACCTTAAGGACTTCCTCATTATCCAATTTATTCTGAGGCGCATCAACATCCAAATCATCTGGATTTGATTCCTCACTCTCAGTGGCAGAAACTAATGCCTGTTGATCTGGTTCTCTTTCTCTGTCATAGTTATATTTCAGCATGTTCACATGACATACCTAATAAATTGTTTTCTAATCTGACATCTTTATCAGATAATTCACCTGACCAAACTTCTTCTCAGTCAGATAGGGACCCTTGCTTTGAAAGGATCCCCAACTGGTAACAGCACCAATACTTTATCCCCACAGGCAAACATATGAATTTTAGATTTATCTGCTTCTTGATTCTTAGGTGCTGTTCCACCTTCAAATGTTGTCTAGCTAGTTCACCTACTCTGTTTAAACTTTCTCTCATCTCGGATAGGTAATACAACTGTGAGATCTCTAACTTTGGACTCATCAATTTTAGAGACCCTCTTACTTCATGTCTGAATATCAATTCAAATGGAATAAACAGAGTTGATTCATTTGGAGCATCTCCAATAGCAAGTAATATAAATGGGATATCTTTATCCCAATCATTTGGGTAATACTGGCACTTGAGAAGATTTGTCGCTCAGGTTGAGGTTCTGGATGTAGGTTTGCTCACTGAGCTGGAAGGCAATAAGCCTTCAACATTGTCTTTAGGTTCTGATGCCACCTTTCCAATGCTCCCTGGGATTCATGATGGTACGCATTTGATATAAAGTGTTTGATGCCTAAACTATCCATGACCTCCTTAAATAATTTTGCAGTAGAATTGGATGCTTGGTCTGACTCAATTTCCCTTGGTAATCCATAACAGGTAAAGAAAACAAGCAACTCTTCCACAAACCTTTTTGCCTTGACATTCCATAATGGAATTGCCTCCGGGAAACCTGGTAGACATATCCATTATGGTTAGCACTTTCAGTTCTAGGGAGGAGACGTACACAATCAATTATAACCAGTGTAAAAGGTTCTTTTGAATTTGGGAAATGACATCAAAGGCACTGGTTTTATCATCACTGCCTGTGGCTCTCCTGCCATCTGACACGAATGGCAAAATTCAACCACATCTTTATGTAAGTCAGGCCAATAAAAATGCTTCTGTTTCTTAGCCTGAGTCTTCCTCACTCCAAGATGACCTCCTACAGGTAATTTGAGTGCAATACTTAGTCTGTATTCTACCAACAACAAAACCTGGTGAACTTGCGCCCATTTCTCACTTGCACTAACCTACCAAGGTTTCCATTTCTGCCTTAACATTTTAACTTTAAGGTAACACCATTCTAGAATACACTCTGATTCTTCTTCCAAGCAGGCTTGATGATATAAATCCTTTATTGACTCATCTTTTTGTTGTAACTCCATTAATCTTTCAGAACAAAACAACTGATCCCCTACCTGCTTAGGTTTTTCCTTTACTGTCTCATCAAACTGGATCTCAATTCCTACATCTTTCTCTTTTGTTGTCCTTTCTTGTTTTAACTTATGGCTGTGAGATCTTGTCACCACATAATCCAGAAATATTCCAAAGTATTTTGCTTTTAATTCCTTACTTCCCTGGTTTTCTTTTGGCTTTTCCACTACAATGAGCATCATTCCCACCTGTGATCCAGTTATGTCATTTCCAAGAATAAACTGTATTCCTAGAATAGCCATTTTTTTCCCATTACTCCCACTATCACTTCCCCAGTCTTGATTGGACTTTCTAGCCTGATCTTATACTTCTCTATATATTTATTCCACAAATTACCACTCTCTCAGGCAATATTTCAGAAGGAGTGAAAATATTCGAATTTCATTATTAGAGACTGACTAACTCTCAATATGTTAACTTTACCTACTCCTCATGTTTTACTTGAGTAAATCTTATCCACACAGGTGAAGTCTTTGAAAAGATTGGTCATTACCTTACTGTCCAGTCCATGACTAGGCTGTACATTCTCCTGCAGCTCCTTGACATCTCTTGGGATTTCCTTCACTGCCTTAACTAATCCCACTGGTTTAGCTTCTTTTACCATACCCTTTTTCCCAGTACCTTTCTTAAACCAGCAGCACTGTGACTTTGTGTGTCCCACCTTTTTGCAGTGAAAACACCTGAGGTCTTTCACCTCTTTTCCACTCTCATGGGTTTCTTTTCCTACATGCGGTAAACTGTTCCCAGCCTGATCTACTTGGTTTTTATTTGAAGGATCTCCCTCTTTCCCAATTTCTCACAGAATGAAATTGCTGTCAGAAGCTAGATTTCGATTTCTGCATTAATGCTTATTCAATCACCATCTCTGCAGCTCTTCTCCAGTTTTAACTTTCTGTTCCTCGCCATGAGTTCTTGTCACTTCTGGAAGTGAAGTTTTACACTCCTCCAGCAGAATGATATCTCTAAGAGCTTCATATGTCTTTTCTATCTGTAATGCTGTCATCCATCTATCAAAGTTGTTCTGTTTAATTCATTCTAACTTGATATAAGTCTAATCCGGTTCCCATCTCACGTTTCTGAACCATCATCTATATGCTTCTTGTACTTTTTACTTTTTTACTACTTATTCTCTTAACAACACCTCTGACTGCACTCCAAACACCTCACTAGCCCTGCCTACCAATTTGGTCTGAACGAACATTACCCACTGTCTGGCCAGTTCATCTGTCTAGCAAATTTCTCAAAAGAAATGCAAAAGGCTTCTACATCTTTTTCATCAAATTTTGGGAATGTTTGGACATATTTGTAGATATCCCTACAAACTGTTGGCTACAATGAGTTTGCCCATCATCACTTCTATCTTGAACTTTTACTTCTGACATTTGAAGTTTTTTTGTTTCAATTTCATCTTTTCCAACTCATTCTTTCTCTTTCTTTATCTTTTTGCTCTGCTTTTAACCGTATTTCAAACTGTTTCAGTTCCCTATCCCTATCTTCTGACTCTAATTGTCTCATTTGCAATTTAATTTTTTCCAACTCTACTGCATTTGACTGTTTCTCTGATATATACCTAAATCTACATGTAGGTTTGCTCACTGAGCTGGAGGGTTCATTTCCAGACATTTCGTCACCCTACTAGGTAACATCTTTAGTGGGCCTCCAGGCTGAAGGTGTTACCTAGTAGGGTGACAAAACAGCTGGAAATGAACCTTCCAGCTCAGTGAGCAAACCTACATCCAGAACCTCAACCTGAGCTACAAATCCTCTCAAAACTTGCTATCTACCTAAATGTTTGGCTAACTGTTACAATTTCGGCTTTCCTTTTATCCTAGTTTTTCCCAATTTTTGCCAATTTGCTAATTCTACAAGTGTCACCTTTTTTTTTATCTTTCTAAACTTTCTTTGGCAAATTTTGACCCTCAGAACCTCTTTAGCAATGTTAAAAGTCATTCGCCACTTTTGATTTAAACCACAAGCAACCAAAATTAAACAGAATTTCCACTTCTCACTTAGGTTTTGTTTTAAGATGGAGCTTACAAATCCCAAATCTGTTTAAATCTGCTGGGATCGTTCATACTCTAAATCTGTTAAAATCTGTCCAAATCTCAACAAGAGCTCCTAAGCTCTTATAAAGCAGATATTGACCCCCCTACTTTGAGAACTACAACCAAAACACCCAAAGAGGAACACCTCACCCTATAATCTATAAAAAAAAGAGCAAAAAGTGGTGTAACCTGCTTTTCAGCAACTTCTAGCAGTTAAATAAAATAAACCTGACATTTACTTTAAAATAAACAAGTAACAATTTAATTATCAAACTCTAACAGTGAACAAATGAAATAAACTATTAACAAACTGAATAAAAACCCTTCTAACTACCAACTATTCCCAAATAAAGCCAGATTCTAATAGTAGGCTAGTCCAATAAATACAAGCCTCATTCATATATAAAAATAATAGAACTTAGTCTCTCGAAATTACAACCAGGTTTCGTGTCTTCCTGAATGTTCTGTGCCCTTTCCATCAATTATTCTGTCAGGAATACCTTCTCTGATGTTGGTACCATGGTTATTAAGACGGTGCCTTTTCTAAGACATAGATGAGGTTGTGGGAGCTAGTGATTCTCTCAAGAGCTGAGGGCTGTTAGCTCTGGTGGATGGCAGCTTGCTCTGGGGTCTTTGTCCAACTGCCCCCTTTTTTTATACCCTTGATGACATGTCGATATTTCTTACAATCGGGTTGGCCGCATGTTGTCAAAACCATCAGATTTAAATTTAATAGGTTTTTGGTATCTAAGTACCTGGTTCAACTGGTTCAAATTGATGAGCTAAATTCAAAAGCCTGTTGTCTTCGTTAAAAACTGCTGCTTGTCCTGCTAACAAATGTTTCAATTTGGGTGCTCTCTATGTACTTGCAAACTTTCAAGCTGCTGTTCACATCTATTTTAAATCTTTAAGCACAGAACAAGTGCAAGATCTTTTAAAGGGACAACACAATGCTTTCCCCATTTTACAAATGCCAAGTTCTAACTTCCTGCCTTCCAATCTATAATTACTCTATCCAACTTCACAACAATAGACAAAAAGAAAGAGGTGGCTTAGCTTTGTGAAGAAAAGAAGGTATCAATGTGGAGGTGGGTCGTGATCGAGGTGTAATAGATTGCGATGTGGAATCGGTTTGGGTGGAAATAAGGAATGGCAAGGGAAAGAAGTCTAGAGCGAGTAGTCTATAGAAACCTGAAGAGTTGCCTCACTGTAGCAAAAAGTGTAAGGAAAAGATTGAAGATGAATTTGTAGGATTGTTTCTTAGAGCAGGACATTGCAGATTTTACCTGGGAAAAGGCAACTTAAGATCTAGTCATCTGTGATGAGGTAAGAATAATGGATTTCAGGGTTAAGGATCCTTTAGTCGGTGGTGATTACATTGTAGTAGAATTGTAAATATAGTTTTAAACCAATATCCTCAAACCTAAATAAAGGCAATTACAGACGCATGAAGACAGAATTGGCTAAAGCGGTTTGGGAAAATAAACTAAACAGAAAGTCAGGTGAGCAGTGGCAGATATTTAAACAAATATTTCATAATACTCAACAAAACTTTATTTTACTTGATATGGTTTTGTAAAAGGGAAATCAAGAGAGCTGATAAAGGAGAACTGATAAATGAAGTGTTTTTGGATTTCCATAAGGTATTCAATAATGTGCTACATGAAACAATATTGCATAAGAAAGGAGCTTATGGTATTAGGACTAATGTATTAGCATGAATTAACAGACAGAAGATAGTCAAAATTAATGGGTCTTTTCAGGTTGGAAATATATAACCAGTGGAGTGCTACAACGTTCAGTTGTAGGGCCTTAATTATTTAGTTTCAACAGTAGTAGTGGAGGGAGAAGAGTGTAACGTATACACATTTGCAGACTATACAGAGATAGGTTGGAGGGCATGTTGTGATGACCAAATAAGGAACCTGCAAGGGGGAATTTGTAAAAGTGAATTGCTAAAAGCTTGGCAGTTGGAGTCAAATGCAGAAAAGTGTGAGGTTGTGCACTTTTGATGGAAGAACCAATAGGCAGACTATTATTTAAATTGAGAGATTCCAAAAGAGGTCAGCGCAGTGGGAAAAGGATGATCTTGTGCATAAAACACACAATCAGCAAATAATTAAAGAGGCAAGTGGAATTTTGGCCTTTATTGCTAGGAAATTAGAGCATAATTTTAGGGAAGTTCTGTCACCACTGTACCTGATGTTGGTAAGGTCGCACTTGGAGTACTCTAATTTTGGTCCCATAAATAAGAAAGGATATACTGCATTGGAGGCACTTCCAAAGAAATTTACTCAGCTGATTCCTGGGATAATGGGATCGAGTTATTAAGAATGGCTAAATCTCTTATGCCTTTGTTTATTAGAGTTTAGAAGAATGAGAGATGATCTTATTAAATACAGAAAACTCTAGGGGATCTTGATAGGGTAGATATTGAGATGATAGTTCCCCCACTAGTGGAAACAAGGAGCATAGTTCTGAGAGCAGGACGCCCTAGGTCTTCTGGCATCAGTTCAACTGTGAGCACAGGGGAGATGAATCTTACCTTCTGGACAGAGTTTGGTCTCATGAGGTCTGGAGCTTGGCAGCGGCTGGGGGACCAGAGCATGGACTTTGGCGGTCAGCTAGAGATCTGGTGTGTGGCAGCAGCTTGGGGCCTGGATTGGTACTTTGACAATTAGAGATCAAGCCCAATGTGGGAAGAGTGAGTTTAACGCAGCGATGAGGTAGGGCTCCCAGCACCTGCAGCAGCAGCAGCGAGAGCAGACAGTCTAAGGTCCCCAGGAGAATGGGCCAACGTGGAGGAGAGCTAGACCTTGTATAGAGTGAGAGCTCAGCATGGCTAAGCACTTAAGAAAGAAACCTATTATAATTTATTTTTCTGCTTAATGCTAAGGACTGTAATGTTTATTTTTAACCTTATTTCTTTTTCTACTATATGCAGAGGGACTGTAATGTTTAACTTTTAAATTTGTTTTTCATTTTTCTAGTTTTTAACCTAAGATTTTGTACCTAGGTACCTTTGTTCCTAAGGTGGCACAGAGATTATCGATATTGGTTCAGTGGTAGCATCCTACCTTTGAGTCAGGATGCCTGGTTCAAGTCCCACCTGTTCCAGAGGTGTATAGTAACATCTCTGGCATTGATTAGAAAATATAAACTTGCATTGGAGGCTATCCAAAGAAGATGCACCAGGTTGATTCACTCGATTGGGGATTTTCTTATGCAGAGAGGTTAAGTAGGTTGGGCTGGTACACATTGCAGTTTAAAGGAATGAGAAGCAATTTTACTGGAAATAACAAGATTCTTGGGGGAAATTAACAGGGTAGATGCTAACAGGTTGTTTCCACTTGTGGGAGAGTTTAGTACCAGAGGACATAATCTCAAAGTAAATGGTCACCCAATTAGGGTAGAAATGAGGGTGAATTTCTTCTCAAAAGATAGTAAATCTGTGGAATCCTTTACCATAGAGACGTGTTTGAAGTTGTATCATTAAGTATATTCAAGGCTGGGATAGACAGGTTTCTGATCAAGGAAGGAGTTTGGGTTATGGGGAAAAGGAAGGAGAGTGGATTGAGGATTATCAGATCAGTCACGATCTTGATTGGCAGAGCACATTCAGTGAGCTGAATAGCCTACATTTTACAGTCTCATGGATAAAGCTTTGAAATGTCAGGGGTTAAAGACTATGATTAGTTGGCACAAAAGAGGATTTGAAGTCTGTGGAAGATCAGCCATGATCTTCTTGTGGTGGGGCAGGTTTGAGGGGCTGAATGGCCAATTTCTGTTCCTTTTTCATATATTCTAACACCAACTATATCAATGTACTTTCTCAAAAGTCCTATTCACTTGTATTTAATTCCAGTTGTGGGTCCAAACCCATTAGAACCAGAGCTATTTTGACAGTACTTTAACTTTGTACCCTTATGCTTGGAAGACATTAATCTTGATTAAATTCAAAACTAGTTTTCAAAAGCTTTTACTTTTGTTGTCATTTATTTAAAATGGTTGCCCTTGAGAAGGTACTGATCAGACAACTTCTTGAAACACTACAACTTGGTGTGATGGAGCTGCTCCGCAGTGCTCAGCATTGGGATTGTGTTCGAATGATAAAGGAACAGTGATACTTTAAAAATCAGGATTGTGTGAGATAGGAGGGCTAAAAATGACAATGAAATTCCCCCATCCTGCCAGCTAGTGGAAGTCACAGGTTTGGGAGATGCTGTCAAAGAAGACCTGGTGAATTGGTGCATTATGTCATCTGCATAGTCGACAGTAGAGCCAAGTGCCACCATTAGTGGAAACAGTGGATGTTGTCAATCAAGCTATTGTGGATCGTTTGGCTTAATGTGTTGCTGCAGTTGCAGTCATTCAGGAAACTAAAGTGCTTTCCGTCACTTTCTGAACTTGTGTGCTGTACCACAGTAGTCCCAGCCATCTTATAAACACAATGGCCAAGATATTCTGACTGTCTTGGGTCTGAATGTAAACTCAAGGATAAGCCTCAAGACTCTTTGGAAGTCTCCCACCCCTCTGGATGACTATCTGATCTGACCCAAACTCAACAGCATGCTATCCAACTCACTTATCTCACTCATTCATTCACAAACCAACAGAAAGGTTATTTAAACTGTCCTTGGTGAATGAACAAATTTGGAGCATGAGAGCTTAGACTCTCTGTGCTAGAAGATAACTGAAAACAAGTACACTCTGCATCTCTGATGTCAAGTTCATAAGTCCTGGCCAGAAATGCAAAGTTCTATCAAAGTGTGAAAGATTGGCACTTGGCAATCAGACAGTGACTGGCATTTTTCTGATGTTTTGGATGAGTATTTACATGGCTGAGTCCGATTGTCTAAACCGGAAGCATATGTTGGGAAAAAAACCAGCATGATTAAACCTTTGTCACAAAAGTGTTGGAGCCTTTCATGTTGAAAACCATACTCCACTGATAAGTTGTTCATAAAATTATTTTGATGTTTAAACCTATGCTTTCTAATATTTTGTACAACTGACCAACACATTTATGAAGAATCTTTACACATTTGATACATGTCGGTATATCTTGAAACATTTGGTAAAAAAAAATCACAATTTATTTGGACAATTACAAATGATAGGCCTTTGACTGAGCAAGTTAAAGGTTCCAGAGTCTGTTTTCCAGTCTTATAAATGATGAGTCCAAGATGAGCAGAACTCCCATCACTCAAACCTTCGGCTCCTCTTAGTCTGGCTGTCAACATGCAGACATATGCAGGAAGGCAAAGCTATCTCCACACAGTACCAGAACAGAGAAACTCCCTTTCAATTTGGATAAAATATTGTTGCACTGACCATCTATATTTTTAATCAATAGGAACATTTTTTCAAACTAATCTCTTAGAGTAGCTTAAGTGCATAGAAAGTAATGATCAGAATTCAAGAGTGTAATTCCTCTGGCCCCACACAGTGGTGTAAATGGTGCATCAAAGACGGGAAAAGAAGAAAACAGAACAAAACTTTAGGATTCATGGAACAAACACAAAACACTGGAGAAACACAGCAGGTCGGGCAGTATCTGAGTTCTGAAGAAAAGTCATGGTGTTCTTGAAACATTAACTCTACTTCTCTCTCCACAGGTGCTACCAGAACTGTTGAATTCCTTCAGCATCTTCTGTGCATGTTTCAGCATCCACAGTATTTTGCTTTTATTTGAAGGATTCCTGGAGCAGGAACATCAGTTGGACTTTATACCCCGTCCTGTTCAAAAAACTCTTGGACATTCAAGGTGATGAACAGCAGAATGATCAAGAACATTACAGTTCAGATATGCTTACACCTTCATATTAACCATACACCTACTCAAGTCTTTAAAGTTTTTGCTGCCCTCAACTTTCTCCCACATCTCTTCTAAAGGTGTTTACCATGATGACAGTAGGAACAGTCTTTCAGTGCATCCAAATAGCTATTCTCCCTGTGCGTCTCAGATCAGAAGACTATTTAATGGATTGGGCATCACAGCTGAGTCTGATCTCTCTCAGGCCATGCCCACACATTCTTTCTTGCAGAAAGCAAGCTATGAATTGCAAAAATCTTGGCTAATTATCCTATTTTCGGTTGGAACATTAAGGCCAGTAATGCAATGTCGGCTGAGATCAGCTAACTCAGCAAGGACCAAATATTGAGGAACACATGAACTCACTGAAACACCAATACGGATCACATCTGAAGTTCGAAGTCAGAGCTTTTGGTCCACTGATAATTTCCTAATGAGTTCTGAACTGGCTTTTGCATTACGCACTAACGGTCTGGTACAATCTTGCTGGATATGAGTACCATTAATTGAGGCAGAACAGGACCTGCCATGTCAGAGGTGCTTGGCCTGTTCCTGGATTACGAGATGTGAGGTCCATAGGCTTAGCTTGACATGTCGTCTTAGCAGAGACAGATTACATGAAAACTGGCGACGGTGATGGTGGGACATAAATGTCAACACGTGACTAAAGGAAATGGGATTTTTTTTTGGAGGAGGCTGTTGTGGGGAAAAGCACCCCTGTAAAATGTTATGGTTCACAAAAGATTCCCCAAAGGCAATAAAAGCACCAATGAAACATGGGGCTGCACTGGTCCCTGGATAAAACTCCAATGTTTTCTGAACATCAAAAGGAACACAGCCAGCTGTAAACTGGAGGCACTGTTCGAGTGTTTGCAAGGCAGCGCAGGAAGTAGATGCAGAGACTGTTGGAGCTAAAATTATTTACTAGAATGGGGTGGCTGGTGAAGATTCTCTGGAAGGAATGCTTCCTTACTGAATGATGCTAGCTCTCGTAATTCTTTATTTTCAAGCTTGAAAGCAACATGAAAAGGAAAAAAAAGTGAGACTTTTGCACAGTTTATGATATATTAAAGCACAAGTCACATTCTAAATCTTGCTTATGCCTTTTCCCCTACTTTTTCTACTCTTTTTTTTTAACTTCTGAAGGACTGACTCATGCTGAGATGGATGTGTAACTATCAATTTCATTAAGCCAGCCAAATAGAGATTTGGCAGTTATTCAACAATGTGGCATCACAATCAAACTGTCAGTCTACACAGACACTATTTGATCAGCTGAAGGTTTCCAACCTTTTCTGATCAGAAAGGATTAGGTTTGCAATGCGATGCCTTTGGTATTAAATAATCTTCCAACCTCACTATCCAGACTCATATGAAGAATGTCCATGGGGGCAGTGGAGGGGTATAGCTGAGAACAGTCAATATATGTGGAAGTCCTAACCATGTCAGCAGATGCCTTTGCCAAGGAATAGCACGAGGATAAAGGAAGGGAGCTAGATAGAGCTTTGGGGAGCTGAGGTATGGAACAGGTACAGCAGCAATACATCTTTAAGCTATTGAAGGTTAGTTCCACCAAACTGAGAAAGAGACAACATAAAAGCAAGTGTACTTACTGATATTCTAGACACTGTATTACAGGATGTAGTCACAGTGAATGGTGCAGAGCAGCTTTCTGAGCATGTTGCCTTGAATGGAGAATTTCAATAATCAGGAAAGAATGATTGATTGGGGTTGTTTTCTTTGGAATGAAGGCATCTGAGGGAGACTTTTGTGAGGTTGAGGAAAAAGATGGAAGCTGTAACAGCACTGAATGGTCTCAATTCTAGAAACCTATGGCAAAGAAAGCTATGAACTCTGCAGAATTATTGACTGACAAGGTGAACGGTGTGTGGAGGAGTTTAAGGTGATGGTGGGTAGTAGACAAAGGAATTCATAGAGTGCCTTCAATTTTTCAGGATGGATCTAGTGAAGTGGGAAATTTGGTAGAAAAGAATGAGACCCATTAGCACTTGATGTAGTTCAGCCAGAACTGGGTGGAGGAGGACTGGGAAACTTTTAAAGATCAACAGAGGATAACTAAAAAGGCAATACGTGGAGAAAAAATGAGGCACGAAGGCAAACTGGCCAAAAATATAAAGGAGGTTAGGTATTTTTTAGGTAGGTGAAAAAAATGGTTGACTAAAATTGAAGACAGAAACAGGTGAAGTTATTATGGGGATCAAGGAAGTGGCAGAAGAATTAATAGATACTTTGGATCTGTCTTCACTGGGGAAGACACAAGCAATCTCCCAGATGTAATAGTGGCTGAAGGACCTAGGGTAATGGATGAACTGAAGGGAATTTCTATCAGGCAGGAAATGGTGTTGGATAGACTATTAGGTCTGAAGGCTGATAAGTCCCTGGGACCTGATGGTCTGCATCCCAGCGTACTTAAGGAGGTGGCTTTAGAAATTGGGGATGCATTGATAATCATTTTCCAAAGTTCTACAGATTCAGGATCTGTTCCTGTAGATTGGAGGGTAGCTAACATTGTCCCACTTTTCAAGAAAGGAGAAAGAGAGAAAACAGGGAATTATAGACCGGTTAGCCTGACATCACTGGTGGGAAAGATGCTGGAGTCAATTATAAAGATGAAATTATGACTCATTTGGATAGCAGTAACAGGATAGGTCAGAGTAGGCATGGATTTACAAAGGGGAAATCATGCTTGACTAATCTTATGGAATTTTTTGAGAATGTAACTATGAAGATGGACAAGGGAGATCCAGTGGATGTAATGTACCTGGACTTTCAGAAAGCCTTTGTACAACACAGGAGATTAGTGAGCAAAATTAGAGCACATGGTATTGGGGGCAAAATACCTCGGATTGAAAATTGGCTGGAAGCAAAGAGTAGTGATAAACGGGTTCCTTTTGGGATGGCAGGCAGTGACCAGTGTGGTACCACAAGGTTCAGTGCTGGGACAGCAGCTATTTACAATATACATTAATGATGTAGATGAAGGTATTAAAAGTAATATTAGCAAATTTGCTGATGACACAAAGCTGAGTGGCAGGGTGAAATGTGAGGAGGATGTTATGAGAATATAGGGTGACTTGGACAGGCTAGGCGAGTGGACAGATGCATGGCAGTTTAATGTAGATAAATGTGTGGTTATCCATTTTGGTGGCAAGAACAGGAAGGCAGAGTACAATCTAAATGGAGTCAAGTTAGGTAAAGAGGAAGTACAACTGTCAATGAAAGCAAGCAAGCAGGTACAGCAGGCAGTGAAGGCAGCTAATGGCATGCTGGCCTTCATAACAAGATGAATTGAGTATAGGAGCAAAGAGGTCCTTCTGCAGCTGTACAGGGCCCTGGTGAGACCGCACCTGGAGGATTGTATGCAGCTTTGGTCTCCAAATTTGAGGAAGTGCAGCATAGGTTCACGAGGTCAATTCCCAGAATGGCAGGACTATCATGTTTAAAGATTGGAGCAACTGGGCTTGTATACACTTGAGTTTAGAAGGATGAGAGGAGATCTGATTGAGATGTATAAGATTATTAAAGGATTGGACATTCTGGAGGCAGGAAGCATGTTTCCACTAATGGGTGAGTCGAGAACCCGAGGACACAGTTTAAAAATAAGGGGTAGGCCATTTAGAACAGAGTTAAGGAGAAACTTCTTCACCCACAGAGTGGATATATGGAATGCTCTGCCCCAGAAGGTAGTGGAGGCCAAGTCTCTGGATACTTTCAAGAAAGAGATAGATAGAGCTCTTAAAGATAGTGGAATCAAGGGTTATGGGGATAAGGCAGGAACAGGATACTGATTATGGATGATCAGCCATGATCATAAATGAATGGCTCGAAGGGCTGAATGGCCTACTCCTGCACCTATTGTATAATGTCTAAAGCTCAGGTCTTATCTTTTTGCCCTGCCCCCTACACTGTTTCTGTGCCCACATTCACCATTCCATCTGAATTCACACCAGAACTGAAACTCAAAACACTCTGAACAAGAAGTCCTGAAGGTTACTGGACCGATGCAACTTTGGCAACTAAACTGACAATGAAAAGGAAACCAAACGTAAAATTACTAAATAGATTTTATAGATCCACGTGCATGTTGGGACAGCACCTACCTCCAGCTGGGCTATTTTCTCTTGAATTTGACAATACTCTTGATCGTCCACTTGAACAGATTTCCTCATTACTCTGGCCATTTTACATATCTGTTCTACTTGGGTTTGCAGCTCCTGGAAGTAAATAAGCAACATGGTTTACCGAGGTCCACTGGACCTAGCGAAGTATAGAATACCTTGGCCCACACAATGAACAATACTGTTTATCCCTGTAACATCTTAGCACCCCTGTAGCACCAAACATTGCAAACCCAGACGATAGTGGTCAGCTGTTGTTTGGACTCAAGATATCTGAGGAGAGTGTTAATAAAATCAAATTGCGTTTCCAATTCTCATCAATCCCATTACAAAACAGCAAATAAGGACATTGGACAAGAACATGCGCCTGGTCTTTGTAATTCTGTCGTTAAAATGGCTCAACAACAGTGTTGCAAACAATCCAGGAGCACCCTAATTCAATATTTTATACTACCCGCTCTGTTGAGTACTTCCCTGAACATCCTTCAGTGGAAACTAAGGGGAGCTCAATGGTAATTTCCCATTGAAGGAAATTGGCAATCATTACTTTGAAAGCTTCTAAAATGGGTAATCAACTATATAACTTTTTTTTTCTGTTGTAAAAACAGCAACTTACTTTACAGCACAAATCTAGATTGCATTAAACATTTGTTTTATAATCTCAGTTCATAAAATTAAGATCAAATTTAGTGAAGGATAAATCGGCTGGGGAGTCTACAACATTGATGTAAACTGACCCCTGAACCCAGAAAATACACAGCACAGAATACTAAATAATAAGAGGTCACCAGAGCTGGCTTGCTGAAGGATCTTCACCCACAATCTTTTCCAAAGTTGCACATCTTTCAATTTAAGTATAAACTGTAACAATTTGGCAAGTTGAGTCTCAAAAGAATTTCTGCTGGTTTAAAAGCCAGGCGAATGTAGGCTCTGTCTGTGGAATATAGTTTGTTACCTGAGAATGCTCCTGATGTAAAGTGGTAATGGGTGCACTGTCCAGCTTTTGCTTTGATGTTAGGAGCCGTAACATCTGCTTCCGGTATTTGCTCATGATGAGTTCTAAGGTATAACGGTGTTCCTCCAGTGAAAGCCACAACTCTGACAGAAACAGCAAAAGCTGCCAATGAGTTATGGCCATGCAGGTAAGAAAGATGTTCAAAAGTATGCCTCATTGTAGGACTTCACTTCCTTAAGGATGACTCATTTTACATCTGATTACCCAGGTGAATATTTTGTTTACCCAGCACGTTCCCAATGAGCATTTCATTTTCCCAAAAGCGGAGTTATTGTACCATCTCCATTCTGCAAGAGTTTAAAAAAATAAGCTTCCATGGAAAATATCTGCACTATTTCCTGTCACTCCTGCTGGGGAGGTTTACAAGCTCTGCTAACTCATCCAGAACAATTATTTTCTCATGTTTAAGTAGCCTGATTAGATTAGATTAGATTATCTGCAGTGTGGAAACAGGTTCTTCGGCCCAACCAGTCCACACTGACCCTCTGAACAGTAACCCACCCAGACCCAATTCCCTCTGACTAATGCACCTGGCACCATGGGCAATTTAGCACGGCCAATTCACCTGACCTGCACATCTTCGGACTGTGGGAGGAAATCGGAGCACCCGGAGGAAACCCACGTAGACACGGGGAAAATGTGCAAACTCCACACAGACAGTCGCCCAAGGCTGGAATCGAATCTGGGACTCTGGTGCTGAGAGGCAGCAGTGCTAACCCTGATCTTCTGCCACAATTTACTACGAGTTATTGGGTTACAATCAAAGAGCAGGAACCATTCCTTCCATTCCCTGGATGAACTGAATCCTCTCTGCTAGGAGAAAGTGAGGTCTGCAGATGATGGAGATCAGAGCCGAGAGTGTGTTGCTGGAAAAGGCAGATTCCTGATGAAGGGCTCCGGCCTGAAACATCGATTCTCCTGCTTCTCGAATGCTGCCTGATCTGCTGTGCTTTTCCAGCAACACATTCTACTCTGAATCCCTTCTGCCACTACCTACCCTAAGATCAGCTAACATAACTCATCCACCATGAGATGCAGATCAAGTGCCTTGCTCAGCTATTTGAGGACTGTAAGGAGTCAACCACATTGCTGTTGGTCTGGAATCATGTAGGCCAGACCACATGAAGTTGGAACATTTCCTTTTCTAAAGGTTATTAGTGAACTAGATAGGTTTTTAAGATTCATCAATAATAGTTTAATGAGCATCATAACGGAGGCTTGCTTTCAATTCTCGATTTATCAATTAGATTTAAATTCCAGCATCTGCTGTGGTGGGATTTGAACCCATGTCCCCACAGGGGTAGCCTAGTCTAGGGACATTACACCACTGTTTTCTTCAACAATGGCAATGGCAGCAGGCAGTTTTATCACAGGGCCATCAAAACAAAGTTGAGCTTTCCTTCACCCACATATTTTCACCTTCTTTATTGGATTATGCTCCTTTCTAGGAGTGTTAACCTGGGCTGACTTTCCTCCCCTTAGCTCAAGAGAGCAATTATGACATTGCTATAGCCCTGGTCACAACACAAACCCATGACAGTTCAAAACTGGGTCACTATTGGTCTCAAATACACTGTACTATACCATGTAGGACACCTTTTAAACCATTTTTAAGTTGGGGGTTGAAGGGTAGAGGTTACAATAGCCAGAATTCAGAAGAGGAGTAGAAGTGAGAAGAAACAGTACAAAATTATACAACACACAGATGTTCCCATATATCTTTAGAACAGTACTTCTTCCATAGAATGTGTTTTCTCCTTTCATTTTGTTAAACAGATCATATTTTCAAAGTTCAGAATTGGTAATAATTGAGCAATCCCACTCTGATACCATGAAATAATAGGAATGACATATTTGCATTTGAGAGCCTAAATGTTCCACACATTGATAGAGACTGCTCTCTTGGATAGACCTCTTACTGACCTTAGGGACCTGAAAATCACAAGCTAAACATACAAAATGAAACCCTTGATTGAGGAGGAATGACAAAAAGAGGGAGTGTAATTGTATTTGTGCAGTAATTTCATTCTACACCCCGAAGCACTGGCTTGCTGCGTTACTGTAGAGGGAGCTCTAAACCTTCACTTGAAGTGCTCACTAAGGACAATGAAAAAATATACACAGAAATTGACTTGCCTACTATGAAGTCTCTGACCTTTGAAAAGCATGAGAGAAGCAATAAAATACTTATCAATACCAAGTTGTAATTGCGTCTGAACAATATAACTAGGCTTTAGCTCACATAACAGGTATTGTTAATAGGTCTCAATTATGCAGACAAGGAAAAATAACCTTTATTTTCCTGCTGCAGATCCCGGATCTGAGTGTTCTCTTGAGAGAGGATGGCATGTGGTTTGTGACTGGCCAGCTTCTGCAGCTCTGCAAAATCTTCCTGGTTCTGAAAATATATCAGAGCAAATTTACAGATACTGTGCTGTCCAAACTGTCACAGAGTCATTAATGAGTCAGTTTTAATTGGCAAAGAGATAGGTTGCGCACATTGGTCCAGTCTGCTTCATCTCTCTGCACTAAGTTGCTCCTCTATTCTCTGAGGCTAATGAATTTGGATCACCAGAAGATCTCAGCGCCCTGTGAGTTAAATGGATGGCAATAAAGTTAAATTCATTTTTCTCATGAAGTCCCATGGGAAAAATGTCACAGAGATGAGTCATGATTTGAACATAGGCACAACTGCAGAGAGGGATTCTAGTAATCAACCCATGATGGTATAGCTAACATTTCGGCATGTCATGATTAGGGTGTTGAAGGAAAGGAAGGAGACATTACCTAAGAAAAATGACATTAAGAAACCTAACCAGAAACCTAACCAAGAACTCAATAAACAAGTTTTGTTTTATGAACTTAAAAGTGTGAGCTGGCAGCTCCAGGGAGTAAGAGTGAGGTGGCTGAAGACTGGGCTGCTGAAGGTGGAATGAAGGAAGGATTTCTAACAGTACAGTGGAACCATCATTCATTATATTCTTTCATGGGACGTGAGCATCACAAGGCCAATATCTACAGCTTGTCCCTAATTGCCCAAGAGAAGGTGATGAGCCACCTCCTTGATCTGCTGCAACCTATTAAAATGTAGATACACTCACAGTGCTGCTAGGTAGGGAGTTCCAGGATTTTAATTCAGCCACACTGAAGGAATAGCAATCTAATTCCAAGTTAGGATGATGTGTAACTGTTATATAAATAATGCACTGGAGAAACTCGGGAGGTCATGCATCAGCTGTGGAGAGAAACAGAATTAATGCTTTGAGTCCAATATGACTCAACTATGTATAACTGTGAAGGGAACTTGCAGGTAATAGTGTTCTAATTTATCTGCTGCTCTTGTTCTTCTAGACAGTAGAGGTCACTGCAGCTCTTCTCTTCTTTAATATAGCAACATATGCATTGCCTCTTCAGATCCAAACTCATTGCATGGACAGCAATAAAGGCAGCCCGCTAACATCTTCACAAGGATGCAGAATAAATGCCATTTGTGCCAGCAACACTCACTTTTCAAGAATTAATTTTTAAAAATACACAAGAGGCTGTAATCAGTGATGAGTTGCTGATTGGACCCATGGTAGTGGAGATTTCAGAGTTGGGATAAGACCCAGTCGGGTGTGCAGGTGAGAACAAAAAGAACACAGCACTTTTACTGTGCTGACTGTGTAAAACAATGGCACAAAACAGCACAGAGGTGCAGGAGGGTGCCAATTGCATGGGAGAACCAGCATGGATTAGAGTTTTACATTTATTTGCCAGCTAATTTTCAACTGACCCTGCCTGGGATTCCTGTTCCAACTTCCTTCATACTCTCCACTTGTTTGTTGAGTGTTGTTGTCTGTTCGATGAGAGATTCAGCTGCATTGTCATGATCCTTCAGTCGCTCCACCAAAACCTTTGCATCAGCCAACACCTTCTCTATTGTGCATGCCATCCCTGTGGAGTAGAAACAGGGTAAACTGTCACACTGAGGACTGACAGAGAGCTGGATTACAGAACTGACTGGTCTAATCCAGTTCTTATTTCCCACTTCGATAATTAGATACAAGTTTATCTCCCCACTGCTTCCTTTCCTTCACTACCACCACCAAACCCCCACCCCTCCCCAAAACCCGAAGAAGTAAAGTATTTGTTGGGATCAAGCTCAAGTGCTGGGAGGAGTTTCAAATCCACCCAATCAACGTGTTTTTACCATGCTAGTTAACATGCATATTCTCCCCCCATCTTGACAATAGCATAACATTGACTTTCTCTATCTTTGGCCCAGGTGCATTAAAAGCAATATTAATATTCTCATCGTTCCAGCTTGGAGTATTCACTAATCAGGAATCATCTCTGGGACCTTCCTGCCTCAAAGCTTCAGTTTGCTATTGGGCTCTGCGTTAACCAGAATGACAAATTGGATCAATGGTTTCTATCAAAACAATCCCAACACCATCTCCTGCTAAGCCACCCCCGGATGGTGCAGAAATTTAAAGTGGGATAGTCTGACGTTCAGAGAGGCTAAGAACACACTGTAGTTTAGAGAAATGTGAGGCGGTCTCATTGAAGCACATGGCATTCTTAAGGGGTCTGACAGGGTAAATGCTGAGAGGATGTTTCCCTCATGGGAGAGTCAAGGACCAGATGGTATAGTCTCAGAATTAAGAAAAATATCAATTTCAGACAGAGATAAGGAGAATTCCTTCTTTTGGAGAGTTGCGAGCCTTTGGAATTCCTTGCCACTAAGATCTGTGGGGAAAGAGTCCTTGTGTATATTTAAGGTGGAGATAGACAGATCCTTGATCAATTGGGAAATCAACTGCTATAGGGAAATTGGAGGAAAGTGGATGTGAGGAACGTGGGATTAGCCACGATCCTACTGAATTGCATAGCAGGCTCGAGAAACTGAACACTCCTGTTCTTACTTCTTATGGTCAAAATAGGATTTGGCCATTTGACTCGCAATTTATCCACCTTTCAATAAGATCATGGCTAATCTTCTGTGGCTTTAACTTCACCTTCCTGCTCAGAACCATAGATTCCAGAGGTGATTGAGTCCATCATGATTGTTTCTCTCTCTCTCTCTAAAGGAGCAATTTACCTCATCTCATTCTCCTGTCTTCCTTCTGTAGCCCGACAGATTCTGCTTTCTCAGATAATAATGCAACTAACCTCTGGAGTGCTTCAAATGAGACAGCATTCACTGCACTCTCAGGCAGCGCATTCCAGATGCTAATCGCTCAGTGTGAACATGATTTTTTTCTCCTATTGCTGTTGCTTCTTTTACCAAGTAACATAAACCTGTGCCCATTAATTTTCCATCCCTGTATTTTACTCTTTCACATAAAATGGATTTGTACTAAGCCAGGCCAGTATATCCTATCCATCCCTAGTTTCCCTTCAAATGGTGCTGGTGAACTTGTAGTCTATAGAAGGTAGGTAGTTCCATGGCGCTGGTAGCAATGAACATTGCAGGAACAGCAATATATTTTCAAGTCAGGATGACGAATGGTCTAATTTTGTTCACAAATCTGTTGTGCATTATTTTATCAAATTCCTTTTGGAAGTTGGAATGGTAGCTCAGTGGTTAACACTGCTGTCTCACAGCACCAGGGGCCTGGGTTCGTTTCCAGCATTGAACGACTGTGTGGAATTTACACATTCTCCCCATGTCTGTGTGGGTTTCCTCAGGTGTTCCGGTTTCCTCCCAAAGTCTTAAAACACGCAGGTCGGGGAATTCGCCATGCTAAACTATCTATAATTTCTGGGAATGTGCAGGCTCAGCAGATTAGCCATGGCAAATATGGGTTTTTGGGAAAAGGATAGGGAACTCGGTCTGGATAGGATGTTCTCTGGCAGGTCAGTGCACTCTTGATGAGGTGAATGACCTCTTTCTGATTCTATGATTCTAAGACTATGTATACCTCTCGGTAATTTCCTTACAAGTTTGTCCATTACGTGTATTACTTTCCCATTACTGAGTGCACATCTTTTGTTCCTTAGTTCTCGTAAAACAAATTCTACCCTTCCAGGGACAGCTGCTGTCTCCAATATTGCAACGTTTTCCTAAATCAATACCATCCCTCTTATTTCCTTTCTTTTAAGACCCTAGGACACAGGCCACCAGGTCCAGAGGACCTGTCAACTTCCAATCCCATTAACCTGTGAAGTCACTATTTCTCCCCTTTTTCAAAATCTTTAAGATGCTTTAAGTATCTACAATGAAGGCAAATATAAAACTGTTGTTTAAAATTGCTGCCATTTGTTTTCCATTATTGATTTCCCAGTCTCATTCTCAGAGGAGTCAACATTTATGTTCATACTCTCTTGCTTTTAGCATATTTTCAGAGCCCTTAATGTAATTCTTTTTGAATGAGAGATTTGGATGCAATAAACTTCACTCTATGTGTGCAACTATCTTCACTGGGAGTTCTGAAACAGACGCTTGCTGGGTCAGTCATAAGGACGTACAGTATAGAAATAGACCCTTCAGTCCAAATCGTCCAAGCCGACCAGATATCCGAAATTAATGTAATCCTATTTGCCATCTCTTGGCCTATATCTCTCTAAACCCTTCCGATTCAACTACCCATCCAGATGCTTGTTAAATGTTGTATTTGTATCAGCCTCCACAACTTCCTCTGGCAGCTCATTCCATACATGCACCACCCTCTGCATGAAAACGTTCACCCTTAGGTCCTTTTTAAATCTTTCCCCTCTCATCTTAAACCTATGCCCTCTAGTTCTGGACTCTTCCTACCCCAGGGAAAAGTCTATTTACCTTATCCATGTCCCTCATAATTTTATAAAACTTCGTAAGGTCAACTCCCAGCCTCCGACGTTCCAAGGAAAACAGCCCCAGCCTACTCAGCCTCTCCATCTAGCCTGAACTGTCCAATCCTGGCAACATCCTTGTAAATCTTTTCTGAAATTTCACAACATCCTTCCTTTAGGAGGGATTCCAGAATTGTACACAATATTCCAAAAGTGGCCTAACCAATGTCCTGTACAGCCACAACTCCCAACTCCTCTACTTAATATTCTGACCAATAGAGGAAAGCATTGCAAATGCCTTCTTCACTATCCTATCTACCTGGGACTTCACTTTCAACCTGCACTCCAAGGTCTCTTTGTTCAGCACCACTCCGCTGGACCTTACCATTAATTGTATACATCCTGCCCTGATTTGCCTTTCCAAAATACAGCAACTCCCATTTATCTAAATTAAACTCCACCTGCCATTCCTCAGAGCATTGGACCATCTGATCAAGATCCCACTGTACTCAGAGGTGACCTTCTACACTTCCAATTTTGGAGTCATCTTACTAACTATACCTCCTATGTTCACATCCAAATCATTTATAAACAGCACAATGGCTCAGTGGTTAGCACTGCTGCCTCACAGCGCCAGGGACCCAGGTTCAATTCCAGGCTCAGGCAACTGTATGTGCGGAGTTTGCAAATTCTCCTCATGTCTGTGTGGGTTTCCTCTGGGTGCTCCAGTTTCCTCTCACAATGCAAAAATGTACAGGGATGTGTTAGTTAGGGGTAAATGTAGAGTAATAGTGCAGGGAAAGGCGTTTGGCTGGAATAGTCTTTGGAGGGTTGGTGTGGATTGGTTTGGGCTGAAGGGATTTTATGATATCTATGATTTACATAAATAATGAAAAGCAGTGGACCCAGTGCTGATCTTTGTGGCACACCACTGGTCACAGGCCTCCAGTCTGAAAAGCAACCTTCCACCACCACACTCTGTCTTCTACCTTTGGGCTAGTTCTCCCCGTATTCCACGTGATCTAACCTTGCTAACCAGCCCCCCATGGGGAACCTTGTCGAACACCTTACTGAAATTTATATAGATCATGTCCACTGCTCTGCCTTCATCAATCCACTTCGTTACTTCCTCAAAAACCTCAATCAGGTTAGTGAGACATGATTTCCCACACTCAAAGCCATGTTGACTATCCCTAATCAGTCCTTGTCTTTCCAAATACATGTAAATCCTATCCCTCAGGATCCCCTTCAACAACCTGCCCACCACTGATGTCAAGCTCACCAATCTGTAGTTCCCTGGCTTTTCCTTACCACCTTAAATTATGGCACCACGTTAGCCAACTTCCAGTCTTCTGGCACCTCACCTGTCATGATCAATGATCCAAATATCCCAGCAATCACTTCTCTAGCTTCCCACAGAGTTCTAGGATACGCCTGATCAGGTCCTGGGGATTTATCCAGTTTTATGCATTTCAAGGTATCCAGCACTTCCTCCTCCTGTGTAGCATGGACATTTTTCAAGATGTCCCCACATTCTATATCTTCCATTCCTTCTCCACAGTAAACACTAATGCAAAATACTCATTTAGTATCTCCCCCACCTCCCTCGGTTCCAAACACAGGCTGCCTTGCTGATCTTTGAGAGGTCCTATTCTCTCCCTAATTATCCTGTTGCCCTTAATGTATTTATAAAATCCCTTTTGGTTCTCTTATGTCCCTTTTTGCCCTCCTGATTTCCCTTCTAAGTATACTCCTACCGCTGTTATACTCTTCTAAGGATTCACTCGATCTCTGCTGTCTATACCTGACATATGCTTCCTCTTTTTCTTGACCAAAACCTCAAATTCTCTAGTCACCCTGCAATCCCTACACCGATCAGCCTTGCCTTTCACACAAACAGGAACATACTGACTTTGGCTCTCCTTACCTCATTTTTGAAAGCTGCCCATTTTCCAGCCATCCCTTTATCTACCAACATCCATCCCCCCAATCAACTTTTGAAAGTTCTTGCCTAATACCGTCAAAATTGGCCTTCCTCCAATTTAGAACTTTACCTTTTAGATCCTGTCTATCCTTTACCACCACTATTTTAAAACTAATAGAATTATGGTCGCTGGCCCCAAAGTGCTCCCTCACTGACACCTCAGTCACCTGCCCTGCCTTATTTCCCAAGTTTTGCACTTTCTCTAGCAGGTACATCCACATACTGAATCAGAACATTTTCTTGTACACAGTCCAGAATTAGTGGGCACTGTTTTAAGATTAGGGATCGCTGCTCATCTCTGTTGTGAAAGGGCAATGTTCTCTCTGAGATTGTTGACAAACTTTGGAACTCTCTGCTGCAGATGATGGTGGGGCCATTGAATATTTTTAAGACAGAGGTGGATAGATTCGCATTAGGCTGGAAATCCAGGGTTAAGCGGGGGGAGATGGAAACGTGGAATGCAAATCACCAACGGATTGGTGATGATCTTGCAATGGCAGAACAAGTCAAAGGGTCGAATGGCCTGCTTCTGCTCCTGTTTTGTGTCTACTTGGAATATCTGAACTAGGGTCAAGCAAAACTGTGAGATAGCTCCCATACTATTTACAACCAACTTGGCAATGGCTTTTCAGCTCAAATATAACTGCCTTCTGGTATGAGTATTAAGTAATGTCAGGATGGAAAAACTCTAAACTCAGTTTCTTCCATGTGAAAACTAAGCCTGACGTCATACAGTTGATCTACAGTTTGCAGAGGACTGCAGTGTCATTGTTCACCCTGTAGCAAACTAATGTGCCACTCTGAACATCTTCAATTCTGTCCTTGAATGGTTTCGAAAGAAAAGACTCACATCTACGCAGACCTGGTCAATCAAATATTCCAACTCCCAGACAACGTGGATGCAGACACTCTGGAACACGTGAAGCACTTCACATACCTTGGTAACCAACTTCCTCCAAACTCCATCATTGACACGGAAATCTAAACTGGATCATGGTGCCTGTTCAGCTTTCATAATAAATTGAGCATCTGACATGACAGACAACCATAAATCCATAGCTGAAAATGGACCTCCACAATGGTCCCACCAAACTATCACTGATGGTCTTTATATCCATCCAATTCACTAATGCCCTTTCGGGAAAGAAATTTGCTGTTCTCACCTGGTCTGGCCTATGTGGGACTTTAGATCTGCAGAAAATATAGTAGATACTTGAACTGCCCTCTGAAATAGCCAGCAAGACGTTTAGCTAAAGGCAATTATGGATGAACAACAAACACTGGGCTTGCCAGTGACACTGACATTTCTTTAAAGATGATTTTTTAAAAAGTCAACCAAAGACGAGTGTACAGAGTAGTTATCATTACCACTCCTATATGGCATGCATCCTAGAATTCCTAGTGTCGAAGCAGGCCATTCAGCCCATTGAGTCTATATCAACCCTCCAAACAGCATCCTACCTAGACCCAACCCTCACCCTGTAACCCTGCATTTCCTATGGCTGATGCACCTATCCTGCACATCCTGGACACTTTTGGCCAAATTAGCATGGCCAATCCACCTGACCTGCACATCTTTGGATGGTGGGAGGAAACTGAAGCACCTGGAGGAAACACACAAGGGCAAAGGGAGAACATGCAAACTCCACACGGACAGTTGCCAGAGGCTGGAATCAAACCCAAGGTCCTGGTGCAATGAGGCAGCAGTGCTAACCTTGGATTGGACATTTGCAACATCAGAGCGTTCAAGAAATTCCATTAACAATGCCTCTGCCTTACCCGCAGGATTCAGTGGGAGGACACTTATATAAATGGTAATGTCCTTCTTGAATCCAGTTCTATTCAGGCAAAATCAACTCGTATGGACTGGATTGTGTCTAGAAGCCTCAAACCGTCTTGCTTGTTGGATCATGATTTCTAATCTGAAAGGGCGAGCAATCTAGGGGAGAACAAGATGACTTCAAAGATAATGTGAAGCTCCTTAAGTGTAATATCAATGACATTAATGCATAGGAGCTCACTACCAATTGTACCACATGGCAACAATTTGTCCACCGAGTTGCATTATGCTTAGAGCTACACCTTAATGACAAAGCAGAGTGGCAGCAGAGGAGGAAAGGAACAAAACAAGTTCTGCACTAAATTTCAGTGTATCATAGGACTTCTAGCCCCTTGGACCTAACGATCTGCAGGTTAAGAATCATTCAGTCTGTTCAGTTACAAAGTCATACGACACAAACTCATGACCATGAACAGACATCACCTCAAATCAAGACAGAGTGGACAGTACTTCTTACTTTAAGTCCAAATTTACTGAAAGGATCAGTTAAATGGAAAACTGATTCTGATCAGAGGTGTTAGGGCTGGACATCTTAAAATGCAAAAAGGTGGATAAATCCCAGGACCTGATCAGGTGTATCCCAGAACTTTGGAGGAAGCTAGGGAAGCAATTGCTTAGCCACTTGCTGAGATATTTGTATCATCAATAGCCAAGAGTTACGTGCCGGAAGATTGGAGGGTGGCTAATGTGGTGCCATTATTTTAAAAAGGGGTGTAAGGAGCACCCAGGGAACAAGAGACCAATGAACCTGACATCAGTGGTGGCTAAGTTGTCGGAGGGGATTCTGAGGGACAGGATTTACATGTATTTGAAGAGGCAAGGACTGATTAGATTAGATTCTCTACAGTGTGGAAACAGGCCCTTCAGCCCAACAAGTCCACACCGACCCTCCGAAGAGCAACCCACCCAAACCTATCCCCTTACCCTATATTTACCCCTGACTAACACTGTGGGCAATTTAACATGGCCAATTCACCTGACCTGCACATCTTTGGATTGTGGGAGGAAACCCATGCAGACACATGTGAGAATGTGCAAACTTCACACAGACAGGCGAGAATCGAACCCAGGACCCTGGTGCTGTGAGGCAGCAGTACTAACCACTGCGCCGCCCCAGGATAGCCAACATGGCTTGGTTTATGGAAAATTATGTCTCACTAACTTGACTGAGTTTTTTTAAGAGACAAAGAAGATTGATGAAAGCAGAACGGTAGATGTTATCTATGTGGACTTCAACAAGGCACTTGACAAGGTTCCCCATGGTGGGAAGTTAGCAAGGTGAGATCACATGGAAGACAGGGAGAGCTTGCCATTTGGATATAAAATTGGCTTGAAGATAGAAAACAAAGGTTGCTGGCAGAGAGTTGTTTTTCAGACTGAGGTCTGTGAGTAGTGGTGTGCCACAGGGATTTGTGCTGAGTCCACTACCTTTTGTCATTTATATAATGATTTAGACGTGAATATAGGAGGAATGGGCAGTAAGTTTGCAGATGACACCAAAATTGGTGGTGTAGTGGACAGTGAAGAAGGTTACCTCAGAATACCATGGGATCTTGATCAGATGGGCCAAGGGCTGAGGAGTGCCAGATGAAGTTTAATTTAAATAAATGTGATATGTTGCATTTTGGAAATCAGGGCAGGACTGATACACTTAATGGTAGGGTCCTGGGGAATGTTGCCAAGTGGCATCACAGGTCGACAAGATAGTGAGGAAGCTGTTTGGAACACTTGCTTTTTATGGTCAGTTCATTGAGTATAGGAACTCAGATGTCATGTTGTGGCTGTACCGAACATCAGTTGGGCACTTTTGGAATACGGCATTCAATCTTGGTCTCCCTGGTATAGGAAAGATATTGTGAAACTTGAATCAGTGCAAAAAGATTTACAAGGATATTGCCAGGGTTGGAGAGTTTGAGCTATAGGGAGAGGCTGAATAGGTTGGGGCTATTTTTCCTGGAGCATTGGAGGCTGAGTGGTGACCTTATAGAGGTTTATAAAATTCTGAGGGGCATGGATAAAGTGAATAGCCAATGTCTTTCCCAGGGTAGGGAAGTCCAAAATTCCCAGGGTAGAGAAGTCCAAATTAGAGGTTTAAGGTGAGGAGGTAATATAAAAGGGACCCAAGGGGCAACCTTTTCATGCAAACGGTGGTGCGCGTATGGAATGAGCTGCCCGAGGAACTGGTGGAGGCTGGTACAATACTTAAAAGACATCTGAGAGGTGCATGACTAGGAAGGGTTTCGAGGGAAATAAGCCAAATGCTGGCAAATGAGACTAGATTAATTTAGAATATCTGGTCAGCAGATGGACGAATTGGACCAAAGGGTCTGTTTCTGTGCTGTCCAGCTCGATAAGTGCTTATTAAAGTATTTGTGCCTTGATTTGAAAAGAGAGAGACATACAAGTCCATGCTCTAAAAAACATTAATTCATGAAAATTTTGTGAAGTGCTAAGGATATGAGATAACGACAAAGTTGCAGAGGTGGATGCGTCAGGAACAGAGCACATAACGTTTTGATGCCTGAATAAATGAAATGTAATAAATGAAAGGTATTGATGAACTTATGAATTGGCTGAATACTGAGGTAAATAAATGAGTAATTTTCAATAAGGGTGATCTCCTCTTCATGTCAATGAAGGTGACCTTTGGGCCAAAATTGAAAATTCTTAAGTTCCAAATAAACTTCGCAGTGTTATGTTATTCACCATCTCTAACAATATGCGCAAGACCCGATATCACCATTTTCCTACTCAGCTCCTCTCCAGTACAATCCCCAGTGTCATTCCCACCCCACTGACAGCTAAAACTGCAGCACACACTTTCCTATCCCAATACCCTCATCCTTCACAGCCTCAATCCCAAACCAACACTCCCTCACTGACCATCGAAATCTCACCTCATTACCTCCATTTCCTTACCATCCCTCCCAATATCTTCACCTCACCCACCTTCAGACACCCCGCTCTGACTCCAACACCTACCTCACCCCCACCAGCCCTCACTGACCCTGACAAAAGCATCCTCAATGACCCTCACCCCCAGCTCCCCTCAATGACCCTCCCGGAGGAGAAAGTGAGGACTGCAGATGCTGGAGATCAGAGCTGAAAAATGTGTTGCTGGAAAAGCGCAGGAGGTCAGGCAGCATCCAAGGAGCAGGAGAATTGACGTTTCAGCCCTTCTTCAGGAATGAGGAGGGTGTGCCAAGCAGGCTAAGATAAAAGGTAGGGAGGAGGGACTTGGGGGAGGGGCGTTTGGAATGAGATAGGTGGAAGGAGGTTAAGGTGAGAGTGATAGGCCGGAGAGGGTTGGGGGCGGAGACTGCAGGTCAAGAAGGCAGTGCTGAGTCCGAGGGTTGGGACTGAGATGGGGGGGAGAAATGAGGAAGCTGAAGAAATCTGCATTCATCCCTTGTGGTTGGAGGGTTCCCAGGCGGAAGATGAGGCGCTCTTCCTCCAGGCATCATGTTGCCATGGTCTGGCGATGGAGGAGGCCAAGGACCTGCATGTCCTAGGCGGAGTGGGAGGGGGGAGTTAAAGTGTTCAGCCACGGGACGGTTGGGTTGGTTGCTGCGGGTATCCCAGAGGTGTTCTCTGAAACATTCCGCAAGTAGGCGGCCTGTCTCCCCAATATAGAGGAGGCCACATCGGGTGCAGTGAATGCAGTAAATGATGTGTGTGGAGGTGCAGGTGAATTTGTGACAGATATGGAAGGATCTCTTGGGGCCTTGGAGGGAAGTGAGGGGGGATGTGTGGGCGCAAGTTTTGCATTTCTTGCGGTTGCAGGGGAAGGTGCCGGGAGTGGAGGTTGGGTTGGTGGGGGGTGTGGACCTGACAAGGGAGTCGCAGAGGGAGTGGTCTTTCCAGAATGCTGATAGGGGAGGGGAGGGGGGAATATATCCTTTGTGGTGTGGTCTGTTTGGAGGTGGCGGAAATGACGAAGGATGATACGATGTATCTGGAGGTTGGTGGGGTGGTAGGTGAGGACCAGTGGGGTTCTGTCCTGGTGGTGATTGGAGGGGCGGGGCTCAAGGGCGGAGGAGCGGTAAGTGGAGGAGATGCGGTGGAGAGCATCGTCAACCACGTCAGAGGGGAAATTGCGGTCTTTAAAGAAGGAGGCCATCTGGGTTGTTCAGTATTGGAATTAGTCCTCCTGGGAGCAGATGCGGTGGAGGTGAAGGAATTGTGAATATGGGATGACATTTTTACAGGGGGCAGGGTGGGACGAGGTGTAATCTAGGTAGCTGTGGGAGTCGGTCGGTTTATAGTAAATGTCTGTGTTGAGTCAGTCACCCGAGATAGAAATGGAGAGGTCGAGGAAGGGGAGGGAGGAGTCTGACACGGTCCAGTAAATTTGAGGTCGGGTGGAAGGTGTTAGTAAAGGGGATGAACTATTCAACCTCCTCGTGGGAGCACGAGGTAGCGCCGACACAGTCATCGATGTAGCAGAGGAAAAGGTGGGGGGTGGTGCCAGTGTAGCTGCGGAAGATGGACAGTTCCACATATCCTGCGAAGAGGCAGGCATAGCTGGGGCCCATGTGGGTGCCCATGGCTACTCCTTTGGTTTGGAGGAAGTGGGAGGATTGGAAAGAGAAGTTGTTCAGGGTGAGGACCAGTTCAGTCAGTCGAAGGAGGGTGTTGGTGGAAGGGTACTGGTTGGTTCGGCGGGAAAGGAAGAAGTGGAGGGCTTTGAGGCCTTTGTGATGGGGGATGGAGGTGTATAGGGACTGGATGTCCATGGTGAAGATAAGGCGTTGGGGACCGGGGAAACGAAAATCATGGAGGAGGTGGAGGGCGTGGGTGGTGTCCCGAACTTAGGTGGGGAGTTCTTGGACGAAGGGGACCAGACGGTGTCGAGGTCCTCCCCCAGCTCCCCTCACTGACCCCCAGCTCCCCTCCTCACTAACCCCCCCAACTCCCCTCACTGACCCCCCCGTCCCCTCACAGAACCTCCTCTGACCTCACTGACCCCCCCAAACTTCTCACTGAACCCCCCAGCTTTCCTCACTGACCCCCACCCACCTCACTGATCCTCCCCTGCCCTGATCACTGACCCCCAAGCTCCCCTCACTGACCCCCCCCCCAGGTCCCCTCACTGACACCATCCCCCCACCCGCCTGCCTCCCTCCCCGCCTGCCCTCCTCACTGACCACCCCCTGCTCCCCTCACTGATCCCCCTAGCTCCGCTCAATGACCCCTCCCAGCTCTACTCAATGACTCCACCCAACTTCGCTCAATGATCCCCTCAGCTCCCCTCACTGACCCCTCCCAGCTCCCCACCCAAACCCCTCACAGCTCCTCTCACTGATCCCCCCCAGCTTCCCTCACTAACCCTCCCCAGCTCCCCACACTGACCACCCCCCCAACACCCCCCTCCGATCCCCTCTGATCCACCCCCCAGCTCCCCTCCCTGATACCCCAATTCCCCCTGATCCCCTCACTAATCCCCCCCAGCTGCCCTCACTGATCCCCCAACTCCATCCAATCCCCTCACTGACCCTCCCCTGCCCTCCTCCCTGACGCCAGCAGCTCTCCTCCCTGACCCCCCCAGCTTCGCTCACTGATCCACCCCCCCAGCTCCCCTCCCTGATACCCCAATTCCCCCTGATCCCCCCTCACTAATCAACCCCAGCTGCCCTCACTGACGCAACTCCCCAAACTGATGCCCCCAACTCCACCCAATCCCCATACTGACCCCCCCCAGCTCCCCTCACTGACCCTCCCCTGCCCTCCTCCCTGACCCCACCAGCTCCCCTCCCTGACCCCCCCAGCTTCCCTCACTGACACCCCCCCAGCTCACCTCCCTGACCCCCCCTCAGCTCACCTCACTGACACCCCCTCAGCTCACCGACACCCCCTCAGCTCACCTGACACACCCCCCAGCTCCCCTCACTGACCCCCCCCAGCTCCCCTCACTGACGCCCCCACACCCAACTCCCCACACTGATCCCGCCCCAACTCCCCACACTGATCCCCCCAACTCCCCACACTGATCCCCCCCCCCAACTCCCCACACTGATCCCCCCCCCAACTCCCCACACTGATCCCCCCCCCAACTCCCCACACTGATTCCCCCCCCCCAACTCCCCACACTGATTCCCCCCCCAGCTCCCCACACTGATCCCCCCCCAGCTCCGCACACTGATCCCCCCCCAGCTCCGCACACTGATCCCCCCCCAGCGCCCCTCACTGACACCCCACCCCCGGCACCTACCCCTGCTCCCCTCACTGACCCCTCCCAGCTCCCCTCCCTAATCCCCACGCCGGCACCCCCCAACTCCCCCCCCCCGATCCCCTCACTGATTTCCCCCCCCAGCTCCCCTCACTAACCCTCCTCAGATCCCCTCCCTGATCACCCCACCCAGCTCCCCTCCCTGATATCCCCCAGCTCCCCACACTGACCCCCTCATCTCCCCCCAATCCCCTCACTGATCCACCCCCAGCACACCTCCCTAATAACCTCCAACTCCCCCCAATCCCCTCACTGATCCCCCCTCAGCTCCCTCACTGACCCCCCAACCCCCCAACTCCCCACACTGACGCCCCCAACCCCCCCAATCCACTCACTGACCCCCCAGCTCCCCTCACTGACCCCCCTCAGCTCCCCTCACTGACCCCCCTCCCAGCTCCCCTCCCTGAAATCCCCCCAGCTCCCCTCCCTGAAACCCCCCCAGCTCCCCACACTGACCCTCTCAACTCCCCCCAATCCCCTCACTGATCCCCCCCCCAGCTCCCCTCCCTGAGCCCCCCCAGCTCCCCTCCCTGAGCCCACCCCCAGCTCCCCTCACTGATCCCCCCCCCAGCTCCCCTCACTGATCCCCCCCCAGCTCCCCTCACTGATCCCCCCCCAGCTCCCCTCACTGATCCCCCCCCCAACTCCCCCCCAACTCCCCACTCTGACACCCACTCCCCCAGCTCCCTGACCACCCCCCAGCTCCCTTCATGACCCCCCTCCCCTCACTGACCCCCTCCAGCTCCCCTCATGACCCCCCCTCCCCTCACTGACCCCCTCCAGCTCCCCTCATGACTCCAGCTCCCCTCACTGACACCCCTCCAGTTCCCCTCACTGACACCCCTCCAGTTCCCCTCACTGACCCTCTCCCTCCCCTCCCTGAGCCCCCCCAGCTCCTCTCCCTGACCCCCCCCCAGCTCCTCTCCCTGACCCCCCTTCAGCTCCCCTCCCTGACCCCCCCTCAGCTCCCCTCACTGTTCCCCCCCTCAGCTCCCCTCACTGTTCCCCCCCTCAGCTCCCCTCACTGTTCCCCCCCCCAGCTCCCCACACTGTTGCCCCCCAGCTCCCCACACTGTTCCCCCCCCCAGCTCCCCACACTGTCCCCCCCCAGCTCCCCACACTGCCCCCCCCAGCTCCCCACACTGTCCCCCCCCCAACTCCCGACACTGTCCCCCCCCCCCAACTCCCCACACTGTCCCCCCCCCAACTCCCCACACTGACCTCTCCACCCCCCCCAGCTCCCCACACTGACCTCTCCCCCCCCAGCTCCCCTCACTGACCCCTCCGCTCCCCGACCCCCCCCCAGCTCCCCTCACTGATCCCCCCCCCCAGCTCCCCTCACTGATCCCCCCCCCCCAGCTCCCCTCACTGATCCCCCCCCAGCTCCCCTCACTGATCCCCCCCCCAACTCCCCTCCCTGATCCCCCCCAACTCCCCACTCTGACACCCACTCCCCCGGCTCCCTGACCACCCCCCCAGCTCCCTTCATGACCCCCCCTCCCCTCACTGACCCCCTCCAGCTCCCCTCATGACCCCCCCTCCCCTCACTGACCCCCTCCAGCTCCCCTCATGACTCCAGCTCCCCTCACTGACACCCCTCCAGTTCCCCTCACTGACACCCCTCCAGTTCCCCTCACTGACACCCCTCCAGTTCCCCTCACTGACCCTCTCCCTCCCCTCCCTGAGCCCCCCCAGCTCCTCTCCCTGACCCCCCCCCCAGCTCCTCTCCCTGACCCCCCTTCAGCTCCCCTCCCTGACCCCCCCTCAGCTCCCCTCACTGTTCCCCCCCTCAGCTCCCCT